>NW_007792486.1:0-1732 GCF_000696425.1 Galeopterus variegatus
CAAAAGGTCACTTTGACAACTAACTTGACTTGTGGCATGACCTGTTCAGATCTGCCTCGGTGGAGGCCTGCTTGGTTGCAGAAACAGAAGCCCAGTCAAAGAGTTACCATTTACTATGATCAGGATTCAGGCCAGTTTTGCAACAGGCACCTGTTGTTTACAGTCAACATCCATTCTAACTGGTCAGTACCTGTGTCTTTACATATCTCCCACTATACCTCCCAGAGCCATCGCAGAGAATCCAGTTTCTAGAAAAGTACAGCCGAATCTCAAAGGAAGCAGAAAGTAGAAGGCAGTTTGCCTCTGCCTCTCTGATGTCATCTCCACAGAATAAGTAGAGAGGCCTGTGAGAAGTTCTGTACTAACAAAAGGTCAGAACTGGAGTTAGAGACCTGGGAGGAATCTGAATTTCCTGATAAACTGTAGGCAGGTAATTACAGTTGGAGGAGGGGAGTTTTTTGTTTGCATATTCAACTTCAAATGCCTTTCTATTTTGGAAGAATCCTGTGTGAATTTTGGTGGCAGCCGGGCCCCACTCCTCACTATGGGAGCCAAGAAGCCCCCTCTTCCCAACTCCTCCTCTCTAGTGGCAACAGTGTGAGCAAGTGTCAAGGCCAGGTCAACCAGATGCTTCTGCTCAGGGCTCTGCATGTTGAAGGAGATACTCAAAGATACAGAAAGAGTTGAGAAATGATTCACAGCAATGGTGACTCTAGTGTTGAGGTGTCCATGGCAATGCCCTACCCAGACTCTTCTTTGGGTGGGAAATGAACTTCTGCTGAGCTATTTTCCAAGTCTAACTTTTCATCCCTGCCTGAATCTATAAGCTACTTATATATTTTTTCAATAAATTCCTTTTCTGTCTCAGTTTATAAGATTTGGAGAATGCTAGAGGACCAAAATAGACCCATGATAAATTCCTCCGGATAGTGAAGAGAAAGGAATGCAAAGATATGAACCAGAGAAAGCACATCCAAAGAGAAAAGCATTGCTTGAAATAAGGATTCAGGAGAAATGAAAAGAAATTTTAAAAGAGTTCCCCGAAGAAAGATAAGAAGCTGATGTTCTAGGGTTGGCCAATTCCTTTTCCGTCCTCCCAGAGTACACTGACCATGTTTCTACTTTAATTACATATATTATAATTATTTCTCCCACTAGACTGTTGGTGCCACCCGGATAAGAACCACTGCTTACTACCTGTTGCATCCACTGGGCATTTCCAAGTGCTCTCCTCAGCAGGTAAATGAGAGGTGGGAAGGAAGAAAGGAAAGATTGAGCCTTGAAAAAGGCAAAAAATGTGGAATGGTAGTTCACCTGGGCCTGCTCAAATACAAATTAAGCCAGGCCCTGTGCCAGAGCAGTGCCTGGGTTCCCACCACAACCTCTCCCAAGTTGTGAAATTTCTCTGCTTGCTTCTTTTGAGGCTACCCTTTTCAAAGATACTTGCCTTTCCCCTCCCCACCAGACCCTTTAATACCCTTCCCACTTTTAAGAAAGACAGCAAGAGCCTTTGACTTCAAGCAGCTTTCTGACTTGCAAAAACTCCTGAGGCTAAGGAATGCTAAGGACTTGACCTTGTGCCTTAAATACAAAAAAGGAAAAAATATAACAAACTAAATACAAATTCCCTTTCCTACCGATTTCCTTTAGGTTATGAGTGCCATGGAGAGTCCAGGGTCTTCTTCATCTGGGTTGCTCCCCAGTCTCAGCATCGAGCATTGTGCTTTGCACA
>NW_007792487.1:0-1732 GCF_000696425.1 Galeopterus variegatus
TAGGAAAAGAGATACCAGAATCTTCCTCAGTGAGACATTTTCTGCTGTCTTCAACCTTTGAGTGATGTCTACATGCCAAAGAAGCTATTCTTTGGCAGGAAATGTGAGTAAAATCCCATTATATTGATCTCAGTTGGACAATGACCATATGTCCTGAAATTCTGGAATAGTTCTCATTTCACATAATTTTATTCTTTTCAATAAAGAACTAATTAAATGTATAACTAAATATAATTTAATTTTATATCTTATTAAGACATTTCACACAAACAACTTCACAAATTAGAAAAAAATCTTCTGTCTTAATCCGTCTTAATTTTTAGTGTAGGCAAATGTAGTTAAGTGTCTATTTTCCTCATGGTGGAATTTTTTGCCTGAATAATTGTACTGCTGCAAAACATTCTTTGTCCGTAGAGCTAAAGCTAAACAAAACTTATTTCCAGGTTCTGTGTATAAGAGGTAAATTGGTACCTGGTAATACATTTACTTTGAAAAAAAGGTAAAAGGAATAAACACTAAGAATACTGACATCCAATTTAGCCTAAAATAGGCACTATGGTAAGTGCTTTACATATATAGCTTTGTTTTAGTCCTAAAAATGGAAACTCTATGAAATAAATGTCTTCTCTCCACCTTATTATACATGGGGAGACAGAGAAGTCACTTTGAGCAGTGTTGTCCTAACAATATATGAAGTTAGAAGGGGGAGGATTGATGTTTGGGGTAATCCACTGCTTCCTAACCTACTTCAACCCCAAGCCTTTCTTCCTCTAAGCGTCCTAGGTATGGGTAGGTGGGTTTTGATGGAGGAGGTGGTTGGGTGACTGACACAGGAAAGGTTGAAGCAGCTGAGATGGGATTACAGTGATGTTCTTCAAGGATAGGAGCCCTTGGACTACAGCGAGAACCAGCGAGAGTTTCTCACCAGATCAGATCCAGGGGAGCTCAATGTCTGGGGCTGCAGAGTTCTTACTTTGACATCTTCTGTGATGACATCCTGGTCAGTCACCCCTGTCTGCCCCATCCCAGGAAATGGCTCATTATCCACCCAGCCACTCAAACCTAAGCTAGGAGTCATTTGCAATTCCTCCTTTTTCCTCTTCAAATAGTATTCATCAGCATGTTCTGGTTGTTCTACCTTAAAATACATCTAGAATCCAGGCTCTTCTCTTGTCTTAGTCTGTTCAGGCTGCTATAACAAAAGACCATAGATTGGGTGGCTTATGAACAACAAACCTTTATTTCTAACAGTTCTGGAGGCTGGAAGTCAGGCATCAATGTTTCTGGTGAGGGTCTGCTTTCTGGTTCATGGATGGAGGCATCTTGGGGCTTCCTCACATGGTGGAAGAGCCAAACAAACTCCCTTGGGCCTCTTTTATAAGATCACTAATCTCACTCATGTGGGCTCCACCCTCATGACTTAATCACCTCCTAAAGGTTCTACCTCTTTATACTATCACATTGGGGATTAGATTTCAACATACGAATTTCAAGGGAGACACAAACATTCTGACCACAGCATCTGCCCATTCCAATAAATGCCACCCTCCCAAAGGTTGGTCTGCTGTCTCTCCTGAGCTACGGTAACAACTTCCCAAATAGCCTCCCTGCTTCCACTCCCGCATGCCCTTAATCCCACCCCAAGATGACTTCCTTTTATTTATTTATTTATTTTTCCTGTTTGTCTTTTTTACTGACCGGTAACGGGATCGCAACCCTCGGTGTTGCGCCC
>NW_007792488.1:0-1731 GCF_000696425.1 Galeopterus variegatus
TTTTTTTTTGAAGCTCTTACAACGAGAAAATGGAGGGGACACATCTGGGTGGGAGGGGGGAGAGGGAGGAGGGAGGGAGGTTTTGGTGATGGGACACAATAACTAACTACATTGTATATTGACAAAATAAAAATAAAAAAAAAGTAAAGGTCATACATTGCAATGAATTAGATTTTAATCTTAAAGGTAATATAAAACTATTGGACAAGTCTACATTGGGGGATGTAATAAAGTCATTTTACATTTTTCAAAATTATAACACATAATCTAACATCAGTGGCTTATATAAGATTAACAAACAAGGATAGTTTATTCATTTTGTATTAACTGCTAGAGACCAACTTAATGACAATGCTGGCTCAGAGAGCAGACACTGAAGAAATAGATTTTGCAAATAGAAATATATAATTTATTGACAGATGTTTATGAGAGGCTACAGAATACAGAACAATAAACATTTTTCCATTGTTTAATCCACTAAGTAGATTTGGACATCATTTATTGATATGAAGGCTGGTAGGAGGGACAAGTTTATTGTAAGAATGGGTGACTGAAAATTACGTTTTATTATCCTTGGTCTCTGTACCACTCAGTAATGGAAATGTGCATGGTTAGAAGTACATTGAACTTTTTCTTGATACTCAGAATTATTTCTACACCTTTCAAATATATTACATTGATACTCAAAAAAATGAGTGACACATATAGTTTATAGTAATATTTTCAGCATTTGCTTGCTTAAAGTCTGATAATGTTTTTTTTCATAATTAAACTCCAAATCCTCATTTGATCTGAAATAAAGTTTAAGTTGAAACAAAATGTTCTGTTTTATACAACTTACTGAATCATTAGTGCTGGTTATGAAATGAGAATGGATCAGGTCAAGAAAGTCATCAACTCTGTTTGCAGCTTTTTTTTTTTTTTTTTTGTCTTTTTTTTTTTTTTTTCGTGACCGGTAATGGGATCGCAACCCTCGGTGTCACGCCCATACCACGCTCAACCGACGCCGAGCTCCCAAGTGCCGCACTCTACCTAGTGCACCACCAGGCCGGCCCGTTTGCAGCTTTTTATTGAGCACAACTTAAAGCTAATCCATAACAAAAGACTCAGTTTTCATAAATTCCTAAATACAGACAACTTCTTTTTAATCCTGACTTCCACAGAGTCCAAAATAGAAATGTTGAAATACATTTCCTTATGAAACTTTCTAAGATGACGTGAATCACAGTTCATTATATCTATGTAAAGCCAAAGATAATTGTAAGACACTCTGAACATGATAAATAATGGCATATGCAATATTTAATTGATTTAACCGAAATATATATACATATATATATATATGTATATGTATATATATTTATATACATATATATATGTATATAAATATATACTTTTATGTATATATATACATATATATGTATATAAATATATACTTTTATGTATATATATATATACTTTTTTAAAGAAAGCTAAACTATCACCAGCAATATATCGGAAAAACTGAACTCAGCTTGAACAGAAATGTATATACATTTAATTGAATGAATTATATTGAGTAAGAATGCAGGTTAGAGTTGATTAACCTCGTGAGTGTCCTTTTCACCTCTTTGTTACTAAGGATTTAGAGAAGGAAATTCAGAATGCGGATCAAGCTCTAAACAATACAGTGGCCAGTTTGATCAGGAGCCATGAGCTTTTGTAGTTGGGCACACAGTAGAGAAGGGGGAT
>NW_007792489.1:0-1731 GCF_000696425.1 Galeopterus variegatus
TTTCCTATGTCTGGGAAGTTTTCTGCCACTATTTTGTGGAATATGTTTTCAATACATTCACTTTTTTCCTCCTCTTCTGGAATACCCATGACTCGGATATTTGAGCACTTAAGGTTGTCCAATATCTCTCTCAGATTTTCTTCAATATCTTTGATACTTTTTTCTTTTTTCTTGTCTGCTTGTATTATTTCAAAGAGCCCATCTTCAAGAACCGAAGTTCTCTCTTCAACTTCCGTTATCCTTCTGGTTAAACTCTCCATTGTGTTTTTTATTTCGCTGAATAACTTCTTCAGTTCGGCAAGTTCTGCTACATTTTTTTTATGGCAGTGATTTCCTTGTACATTTCCTCTTTCAGGTCCTGTATGTTTTTCCTGGTTTCATCATACTGTCTAGCTGTGTTTTCTTGTATCTCATGCAGTCTCTTTAGGATTATCACTCGAAATTCACTGTCATTCATTTCAAGGGCTTCTTGTTCTATAGGATCTAGGGTTTGAGATTTATTAACTTTTGGTGGTGTACTTTCTTGGTTTTTGCATTTCTGGTATCTCTCTTTGGGTGTTTGTTCATTTTGGCATGGAGTTTCACTTGGGTCTTGGACCTCTGCGGGAAGTCTGTTCTCTGGTCAGTTTGATTTCTAGCAGGTTGGTGGATACTGCCCTGCCAATCCCGTAACGTGTGTGTGTTCTGCACCTCGCTATCAGGGCTTTTACACACTCTGTGTGCACTAGGTGGGGTAGTTGAGCCTTGCAAAGTGTTCCTGCAGGGTGTGTAATTATTGTTATTTTATTTTATTTTTTTTTCCAAGGCTCCACCTCCTTTTGACGGACCCCTCCCCACTCTGTGCGCTCAGAACAGGGCTGAGGCATGTCTTCTGCAAATCTCGTTTTTCAGCTGAGACATCAAAGGTGTGCCCTGCCCCGCCCTGCCCAGAAGGTGTCTAGTCTCTCCAACTGCAGGGTGTGAGCTCCTCGGAGGAGGGTCTCACAGCTCACAGTTCCTCTTTGACTCCCCCCAGCATGTGTGGCCCGGGGTGCCCTCTGGAAGTGCTCTCTGGCAGCTTCAAAGCAGCTCCAGAGCACTCCGGGCTCCCCTTTCCCAATCAGAAATCAGTTAGGGGTTCTTCCAAACTGAGGCCCACAGAGATGGTATCTGCCTCCTGGAAAAAAGGGAGTATACCTGGGGCCGAAGCCCAGGGTGTGGTGGAAAGACGATCTGGGCGGGCTCCTCTTCCCTGCCCTCCTGATGCTGGCCGGGGTCTCCCCACGCTACCAGCCCCGTCAGAGATCTGCGGGGAGAGTGGGATTGTAGTCCGGTCCACAGGTCCCGGGGTGCCCCGCGTCGAGATAAGCAAGTGGCACGTCTCAGTGAGGAGCCACGCCAAGCAGAGATGGCTGGCCTGCCTGATCTGAGCCGGCCGTCTCCGCCCCACCGGAGAAAGTGGTGGCAGCTCTGTTGCGGGCACCTAGCCTGGTGTGGTAGGCGGGAGCCAGGCGGGCGGGGAACAGTCAGGCTTCGCCCCGCAAGTGGGGCTGGATGACTCACAGAGCTCGCAGAGTTGGGCCGGTCCGGAGCCTTTCACTCCGTTTCTGTGTCGTCTCTGCTGACTTCCTTGGCTTTTGTTGTCTCAGGCTGCTCGCTCGAACCCGCAGCAGGGCTTGGGCGCTCTCAGTAGTCTTCTTTTGTGTCAGCCCTAAAACCTCGAACCTGTTGTTGCTTGTTTGTCGATGTAGG
>NW_007792490.1:0-1731 GCF_000696425.1 Galeopterus variegatus
GATGAGTCGTTGAATCCTAAAACTCTGTCCTTCCCCCTGCTTTCTCAGAAGACTCTCAGAAATTCTGTGTCAGTTTTGTCCTCTGGAAAGAAGATGCTGAAAGAGTTAAGAGTATAAAAGGTTTATTGGGCTGTCATATCTAAAAAAAAAGAAAAAGCGAGCAAACAAGTTTGGGCAGGGGAAGCTGGGGAAGCTGGGGAAGCTGGGGAAGCTGTCTGTCAGACCATGAAGTAAAGTCTCTGCTACATCAAAGGAGAGGTTTACAACAAAAAATCATCCATAAAAGGAGTGCCACATTGGGCTTAAATGGCCAGGTGCTTGTACCTCAGACCCGTTTAGTCATTGGCTAGTGCCACCTCTAGAAAAGTATAATTTAAGCTCAAAAGCAGAGGTAAACTACAGGGAGGTGTGAGTTAGAGGCTGTCATCTGCCACATTTTTCTAATTCATTTAGAAAGTCACTACTTTGAAGACGAATTTGAGCAGTAATTTTACAAGTAGATTGTGAAAAGTCATATAACTAGGAAGCGAAGTAGCTGAAGAAGTATAACAAAAAAAGCATAACTGTGATATCCATGCACGTAAGTTACCAATAAAAAAAAAATTACCTTAACATTCACCAAATCACAAAGTAAGCCTGACTTGACACTTCTGTTCAAAATCCAATATTTGTTTAATCTATGGCTGTTTTTAACCAATTAATGTTGTCAGACTGACAAAATTATATCTGTTGCTTGTTTTTATTTACACTTAGAATAAACTTACCATTTTTTATTCTAAATACATAACATATTGTAGCTTTGCATTAAATTTTTTTCTTGAATAATGATCACTGTGAATACATAGCATCAATAAGTATTTTGAACACAAAAAAACACCAATATAATGTGAACTCAAAATAATTATATTTTCTGGTAATTTATTGGCGTATATTATTATAAATATAATAATTCAGCAGAAAAAACATTTTTAAGAGAATAATTCAGTGTTTGGCAAAATAAGTGCATAATTTTTATTTTTTAATTTGTAGTGATTCTAAATATCCATTTCCTTTTACTACTACCATTTTTTTTGGTAGGGGTCACTATTTAAATATATACATTTACAAATTTGTACAAATTCATAAATTTGTATAGTCTAAGATATATGATTTAATAAGTATTAAAATTATTCATTATTTTTAATCTTTGCTTTATTACCTCTTAGTGAAAAGTTTTTAGATATAATATATATAATTTTCAGTGCTTTCGTTTTCTCATCTATAAAATGTAGGTAATAAAACTCCCTCTCAGTACCACCAGGCTCTGAACCAGGATCGTCGTGTCTTATATATAACTTTTTTTTATAACGTTTTTTTAAACGCCTGCTTTCCTTTCTCTCTTTATCTTTGTATAAGCATGAGTCCTTAGATCTGTCAGGGCAGATTTGAGGTAAGTCATTTTAGGAACCTTTGTGGCATTGATATTCACTTCTTTTCTGTCCCCTGCCTATCAATATTACTATTGTATTTATAGGATCAAATGATTGATCATTTGTCTTGAATTATGTAGAGAAGCAAAACATAAACATTTTACTTATTGTAAAATTAAATCATTCATTCATTTAAAAAAATGACAACTATAATATTCAAGGTCCTAGGCCAGGTACTTAGAATATAGAGATAAATAAGATCAAACCTCTACCTTGGAAGGACCTACATTCAATCAAGGGAAGTGGTTATGTAACTAAGGGT
>NW_007792491.1:0-1731 GCF_000696425.1 Galeopterus variegatus
CTCAAAGTGATATAATTAGGGGATGCGGGTGTTTGCAGGGTGATTAGGTCATTAGGGCTCTGCCCTCAAAGTTGGGATTAGTGCCCTTATAAAAGGGGCCCGAGAGAGGCCCCTCACCCCTTCCACATTCTGGCTGCACGTGAAGATGCAGCCAGAAGGCACCATCTATGAACCAGGAAACAGGCTCTCAATTGACATTGAATCTGCCTTGATCTTGGGCTTCCAGCCTCCGGAACTGTGAGAAATAAATTTCTGTTGTTTATAAGCTATTCAGTTTATGGTATAGATGCTCCTCAGCTTACAATTTTAAACCAAAAATGCATTTAAAACCCAAACATCATAGTTTAGCCTGCCTGAAACATGCTCAGAACATTTAAATTAGCCTACAGTTGGGCAAAATCATCTAAGATAATATTTTATAATAAAGTGTTGCATATCTCATGTAATTTATTGAATATCGTACATTATGTCAACGTTGTGATGGTTTCACACCCTCTTAAAATAAAAAAATTTTAAGTTGAACCATTGTAAGTCAGGGACAATTTGCATTTGGCAGTAGCAGCCTAAATGGACTAAGACACTGCATTTAAATGAATTTAAATAGGTTTCCTCTATCTCTAGCTTTGGTGAACTTAAAAAATATCCCTAAACCTTATCAATCATTTTCTCAAATATTATTGGGAGGCCTTCCTGTCAGATTTGTGCAGAAATATCTGAAGCCAGGGCCAAATTCGTCACACTATACAGTAATCCCCCTACCCCCAATGGATCCCTGAAACTGTGGTTAGTTCCAAAGCATATGTATACTATGCACAATTTCTTTTGCCTTCTTCACAATTTCATGGATAGAAGATTTGTTTGTACTGAAGATCTTAGCAACCTCAGCATTTGATTTTTTTTCTTTCCTTATTACACGGAGAACGTTCACCCTTTCACTTAAAAGGAAGCACTTTATGACTTCTCTCTGGCATATCCGAATTGCCAGCATCACTACTCTTGTGCTTTGGGCCATTATGAGGTAAAATAAGGGTGACCTGAACACAGGCACTGAGCTACTGTGACAGTTGATTTGATAATCGACAGAGCTACCAAGTGACTACCGGGAGGAGAACGTACACAGTGTGAATACGCTGGACAAAGGATGATTCACGTCCCTGGTGGGACAGAGGGGGACGAGCACGGTGCACAATTTAAAACTTATGAGTTTGTTTCTGGAATTTTCAATTTAATATTTTCAGATCACTGTGGACTGCAGGCAACTCAAACTGCTGTACTGGGGTTTTTTTTTTCCTACTCCATCCCTAATACCACCCCCCTACCCTCTTAGTGAATGACAGAATTAGGTCAATTCAAACCATGTTCTAGCCTAACGAAGATGCCCCATCCGTGTTTCTTTGAATCTAGTCCTGTCTCAGCCTTGTAGACTGTGTATCTCTCTCTCTCCCTGTGAGAGAACAGGGTCACACCTGGGAACAGCAGCAACCCTGCTGGTGGGATGGGAGGACGGGGAGGTTAAATAGTGTCCTCCTCAAAATTCATGGCCACCCAGAACCTCAGAATGAGACTTTATTTGGAAACAGGGTCTTTGCAGATGTAATTAGTTCAGACGAGGTCGTACTGGGTTAGGCTGGGCCCTAAATTCGATATCTGGTGTCCTTATGAGAATAGGAGAGGACACAGAGAGACATGCACAAGAAGGAAGACCATGTGATGACAAGGACAGAGATGGGC
>NW_007792492.1:0-1731 GCF_000696425.1 Galeopterus variegatus
ATAAATGATGATAGAAAATTTAAGTAAAAATAGATTGAGACTTTTTTTAAAGTAGGAAACTATAATATTTCAAATTAACACTCAAGCAAGGGACAGAGAAAAAAATAAAACAAAGAGCTTTCAGATCTATACCACCTATGGCTAAAATGAACTTGAGATTTCCTTTCTGGCTCTAATAATAGAAAATATTCCTGACTTGGGGACACAAAGTGACAATTCAGAACTCTTGACAGAAAAAAAGAAAGTAATTGTCACACAAAGTGACAATTCAGAACTCTTGACAGAAAAAAAGAAAGTAATAATTTCAGGAACTTCTCTGACTCTGACCTCTCTCCAAGGAAAAACTTGGTGAATAATACAGGTATGGAACTGAATAAAAAATAAGATACCAACTAAAAGAAAAGATAGGAAAATAACCTCAGGTGTAACATTTCTTATTGAACTCCATATTAATGTTGGGTAGCTGGTATTTTTCTTTTCCCAACACAAATCTTTTCTTTTTCCTCTTTCTTTGTCTAGTAACAAATCATGAGCATAAGGGTGGGCCTATAATACAGAATGGGCCAGAGTTTGCACCATATTACATTAGCCATGGTGATTGGTTTAGAATGAGTGTCTATTCTAAGCATGGGTAATCAGGTCCCTTCCCTGTGATTGATGTATAGATTCTAGGAGAAAGGAACTGACTCTTTCCAGTGATGTTGCTACAAAGGTATATTAACAGCCTATCTGGCCAACAGCCATCTCCCATTAATGGGAAAAATGTCCATGATTCATGGAAGTGAAGATGTAAAAAGCTATCTGGTCATACCTTTGAACCCCTCCAACATTGTGACAAATGCTTATTTCAGTAATGTTTTTCCCAATTACATGAGCCAGTAAATGCTCCTCTTTTTTGTTTTATGTCTAAAAGCTGAATTGGATTTTTGCTATTTTGCTATTTGCTGTCAAAAGAATCTAGACTAAGAAAATCTACCAACAACATGAAGACTACATGTTTTGAAAGATATCGTCTACTATATTGCATTTATTAAGTAAAAAGTAATTTGTTTTGTATTTTTAATAACTGAGAAATTTTGCATCTATTCTAAACTTCTAATCAGGATGAGCCAATTAGAATTACTAATTGAGTTGATAGAATTCCAGACAAAAGGAAAGAAGTGTAATGCTTTATTAACTTTTAGAAACTAATCAAAAGTAAACACATGACTTCCATGAAGTTATAATAGTTTTAGGAACTACATGTCTTTCCTAGATTCTAATCTCTTGTATAGTACTGACAACATTAAAATGTAGCAGATGGTTTACATGCCTATTTCCTCTATTAGACCTTGAGATTTTTGGAAGTAAGTATAGGGGTTCTCGCTGTTCCCTATTATCTATTTTTTCCATTCTCCCATGGTGACAGAGCCTCTAATGTTTGGCTGGGCATATGGTCATGTACCCTTACAGATGTGTACAGTCATACTAAGTTCTGGTCAATGAGATGTAAGCATGAGTATAGTGTAAGCTTAACATTGGTCCGTGGATAGAAAATAAAAAGGAACTATTTGAGAACTCTGAAAAATAAATAATAGACTGGGGATGAAAATAAAAATTTGAAAACCATCCCATAGGGCAGTGAATTCCTGCTTTTTGTTTATTATGGGTTTTTTTGTTTTTTTGTTTGTTTGGTTGGTTTTTTTCCCCTTCATAGCTCCTGCATTATACTCTAGGGTAGCCAAAATTCCA
>NW_007792493.1:0-568 GCF_000696425.1 Galeopterus variegatus
ATCCATATGTAGAAGAATGAAACTAGACCTGCACCTCTTGCCAGATACCAAAATCAACGCCACATGTATTAAAGACTTAAGTATAAGACCAGAAACTATAAAACTCCTAGATGAAAACATAGGGGAAACATTTCAGGAAGTAGCACTGGGCAAAGAGTATGAATATGACCCTCAAAGCCCAGGCAACAAAAGGAAAAATAAACAAATGGGATTACATCAAACTAAAAACCTTCTGCAGAGCAAAATAAACAATTAACAGAGTGAAAATACAACCTATAGAGTGGGAAAAAATTTGCAAACTATGCATCTGACAATTAATATACGGAATATTCAAGGAACTCAAGCAACTGAATGATAAAAAAAAACAATCTAATTAAATTGTGGAGAAAAGAAAAAACAACTGATCATTACAGCCAACTGATCTTCAGCAAAAGAAACCAAGAACATATATTTGTGAAAAGACCGCCTCTTCAATAAATATTGCTGGGAACAGGACATCCACATGTAGAAGAATGAAAACACACCTGTACCTCTTACCAGATACCAAAATCAACTCAAAATATTTTAA
>NW_007792494.1:0-209 GCF_000696425.1 Galeopterus variegatus
GGCTGCTGTTCACTATGCTGCAAACTTGTTGGGCCTTTAAAAAGCTAACACCACCTTAAAGTGACATTACAAGTAGATTAACGTGGCAGCCTAAGACGGCGCCAGGAGAAAGCAGGGTGGGAGTGTCTGCAGAAACCTTGCCTTAGCCCTTATTGGCTGCACTTGTGAACACTGCGTAATTGCAATAGCTAGGTATTGAGACAGGATGC
>NW_007792494.1:1164-1731 GCF_000696425.1 Galeopterus variegatus
CGTCTGAGTGTCCTTTAACTGGGTTGGTTTGGGGCCGGTGGTGTGTTCACCTCTCTTCACAGCTCTCTTCCCCTGTCTCCTTCAAAAGGAGGCCGGAGGGAAAGAGGAATCCCGGGCCGTTCGCTCACCCACTGAAAGGAACGAGGCTAGGGCTGTACGGGTCGGCTGCTGGTGGCAGACCCGACACAAACTGATTGAGATTTGCAGCAGAAAGCAGAGTCCTTGGAACCATGGATGAATATCCTGGAGGATGGCGTGCAGCGACTGGCCACTCCTGCCTCTCACACCAGGAAAGACCAACCCAGTGGTGAGTTGGGGAAAACCGTGTATCTCCCGGCACAACCTGTTGTGCATCAGAAATTGAGACAGTAAAGCAGCAGAAACAGGGAGAGCCCCTGGCAGCTGCTACTGTGAGATCCAGGGGTGGATGGTGTAACATGCTTTAGAGACTACATAGTAAACACATGTTGCGTTTGTCTGAAGGCAAATGGCTTGAAGGGTACCACTTAAACCCAATGGCTGGCTGGGTGCCATAAAACCCAAGAGAAGAGTGCCACATGCAGATGG
>NW_007792495.1:0-1731 GCF_000696425.1 Galeopterus variegatus
CACACTTGCCATATAAGGCCATATTTTATATTTGGAAATATTTTGGTTGATTCAGAAATTCTAATGTAATATAGAAATTAGTGTTGCTTGGTATTAAATATCCTTACACATACATTTTTTGTTTGTTTTAGAATATAGAAAAAAATAAACTGCTAGGTACCATCATGTCTAATGAACTGTAAATGGACAAGGAGTTGCTAAGTGAAGTTTTCCACTGGGGCTAATGTAATGTCCTGGGAGATTACTGAGTGTTGTCCCATGTCCGCTCAGTAAGTACCCTCATACTTTGTTGTCTGATGACAGTATACAAAACATTCCATGTTAAATTAATTGAATCAACAGTGCAGCCATAAACTAGAGATCAAGGAACTTTCAATCACAGAGCAATAATAAATTTATTTTGTCTAAAAACAACCTGATTGAATCTCTCTCTTTTAATTACTGAAATTGAAGCTTTATGGATTATAAAAAAATCTAACATATGAGGTAATATTTTAATATTCTTCTTTCATAAACAAAACATTGAAAGTAAGCCTGAACTTACATAATTGTTAATAGATCTCTACAGGGGCCGGCCCCGTGGCTCACTCAGGAGAGTGTGGCACTGATATCACCGAGGCTGCGGGTTCAGATCCTATGTAGGGATGGCCAGTGCACTCACTGGCTGAGCATGGTGCAGACAACACTAAGCCAGGGGTTGTGATCCCTTTACCGGTTAAAAAAAAAAGATCTCTACATTATCTAGATGTTCCTAATGCCAGAGCTACTGATGGATAAAGTGATTCTTATAGAACAATTCCCATTGAATTCACAAGGGAAAATAAAAATGTGGTTTGGAAATCTGAGCATAATAAAATGTACTTCCAATTCAAGATGGTAGACTAATCATATGCACTGTCTCCTATGTTAATGACAAATCCTTGGGAGTAATAGAAGATTCATTAAAATACGTATACTGTCATACCTAACAATGCTCACAAATGAGAAGCAAACAGAAACTTTGAGAAACCTCTAAAAGACACAAAGCAGATGGGATGAATGTAAAGAAAGAGGACATATCCTAAAATACAGGAAGTAACACAAAGAGTATTCCGTGCCCAGAAGTGGTGAATGTCAGAAATAGACAGAAACCCAAGGTCATGTAACTGCATAACTTGATGGAAGGAAACCCACAAATTTCATCATGGAAGATCTGCCTTTTTAAATATCCCTTCTTCCTCCTGAGTAAAACAACAATCATGGGATTAACTGTACTCAAGCAGAAACATGGAATGTGTGAGAATGGCAGTACTCTGGAAAAGCTATACCCCCAAAAAAATCCATCCAAGTACCTCACTCATCTACAAATCTCATTCTCGTTCAAATCAGGTCACAGTCCAAGCTACAGAAAGACTCCCAAGCAAGATGCGTACCCACAACAGATAATTTAACAGGAAATATCCACTAAAGATAAGCACATGGTCAAAAATCAGGACATATTAATGAATGCCAATATCATGGCAGAGAAAACAAACTCAAATTCAAATCAAATTTAACTGATAATATGATAAGTAAAATTAATGTGCTCAGAGAACCGAGAAAATATCACATGTAATAAAAACAAACACAAGCCATAATTTTAAAAGCGAGAGATTTTGAAAAGAAGAAATGGAAAATTTAAGATAGGGCCAGCCCGGTGGCGCACTCGGTAGAGTGCGGTGCTTGGGAGCACAGCGGCGCTCCCGCCGAGGG
>NW_007792496.1:0-1730 GCF_000696425.1 Galeopterus variegatus
TCTTGAACACACTTTTGTTGTTTGAACTGTGAATACATACTATGATTTTCCAGAAAACACCAACAGTGCAAAAGGGTCTATGAAACGTAGTTCCGCCTCCCAGTTCCTTCCACAGGGGCATCTCCTGTCTCCCTGCAGAGAGATTCTGTACATACACTCTTGTCTGTTTGGGGGCATATGTGGTAACTCACAATGTCAGGTAGGATGGGCTGCATCCTGCCGCAGCCAGCACAACCCCAAAGTCCCATGGGCTTGAACAGAACTAGCTCTCCCCTGAGCCCTGCACTCCAGGACTCACCAACCACAGGGGCAGGAGGATGAGGCCACCAGACGGTCTCAGCAGCAGTCGAGGCTCACTTCACCTGCAGCTGGTTGGCCAGAGTGACTTGCAGGGCCCGCCCACCACAGGACAGAAGTGGGAGCCTCTGCTCCACTCTCTGCTGTCGTACAGCAGGATTTCTCAGGAGACGGTTGCGCCTGTGCATGGGGCTGTCTGATCAGCTGTTGCTCGGTGTCCCCCCGGAGGACGGCCCATGATGGAACTCACCCATCCTTTATTGATGGGCAGCTAGGTTATTGGTGAGATGTTGCCACAACAACACGGTAGTGAGTTGGTGGGGGCTGCTGAGCTGGCTCCCCCAAATCCACCCTGAAGGTCTGGTCAGAGTCTCACCTGTCCCAACAGCCCTTGGAGGACGTCAACCCCTGTGCACTCCCACCCACCACTGTGGCATCCCCTGATAGCATAGAGGTGGGCTGGTGGCCCTATCTGGGCTAGTGACAGTGGAGAAGATTTTTCCATGGACAGCGTCTGGAAGCAGTCTTCTCCTCTCTTGATGTCCCTGGAGGGAGAAACTCTAGCCCGGGTGCTTGTTGGGACCACCTTGTGACCAACCCCAGGGTGAGGCTGACACTGCAGAAAGTAGAGCAGAGATGAAGAGAGAAGCTTATTCTCGGTGACATTGGGCTGCCGTATCCAGCATTACCTGAACCTCAGCTGTCTCTCAGCTCCTCGTAACATAAGTCACTTAATTCTCTAAGAGTTGAGTTTTCTGTCACTTGTTGATGTGGATTGAATGTGTCCATCTCCTCCAAATTCATATGTTGAAACCTGACCCCCGAGGTAATCATATTAGGAGGTGGGAGGTGATTGGAGCCCTCAAGAATGGGATTTATACCCTTATAAAAGGGACCCCAGAGAGCTCCCCCATTCTTCTCCCACCACGGAAAAGACACCATTTATGAACCAGGAGGCAGGTCCTCATCAGATGCCAAGTCTGCCTGCTCCTTGATCTTGAACTTCCCAATCTTCAGAACTGTGAGCAATAAATTTTTGTTGTTTATAAGCCACCTACTCTATGATAGGTTTGTTATAGCAGGCCAAACAAAGACATTTGTTCACCAAGT
Organism: Galeopterus variegatus; assembly: GCF_000696425.1. NCBI lineage: Eukaryota > Metazoa > Chordata > Mammalia > Dermoptera > Cynocephalidae > Galeopterus > Galeopterus variegatus. Next base: position 1,408 of record NW_007792496.1, read on the forward strand.
ACTTTCTGAAACAGATATTTTGGTATGTGCCCCGGGTGTTCGTTGTGCTGGTGTGCCTGTGGCATGAGTTACTAGGAATGATATTGCTGGGTCAAAGATCAAGGAATAAATTAACACCGTGGCTGATGCTGCCAGTACCCCACCCCAAGCCCAAGCTTCATGGTCCCCACCAAACACTGTAAGCACTTGTCATCCAGCCTAGGGGCTTCCCCACAGGCACACAACCCAGCAGCCCAGGAGCAGCCCTCAGCCAATGACTGTGGAGAGTTGGAAGATAAATAGCCCAGCCTGTGCCCCAGGGTGGGGCTGCTCTGAGATGATAC
>NW_007792497.1:0-1730 GCF_000696425.1 Galeopterus variegatus
AAAAAAAATTTAATTCACTGGATTTTTTTCCTCAAGAGTTTAGGATTCAACTAGATGTTCCTCTATCAGGGTTATCTCTACCCCTACCTGGGCCTGCAAAATTCCAAGACATACAGGGCCAGGCAGTTACAGCAGTCCCTCTAACATCCAACGGTGTTACAAGGAAAGCAGCTCTGTTTGCATGGCCTCCAAACAGAACTTCGGGTCAGCAGCTGGAGTTTCCTGAATAAGGGGCTCATTTATCCACACTAGTCAGGATCTGTTTCCCAGTAATCCAATACTAAGAGATGGAAGCACATCTGTATCTACACAGGTTATCTTGAATCTATCCCCCCTGCCCTAAAGTTGAGATCTGTAATTTATGATTACTTTTATTCCAAAGTATCTCAGTATTTTCTCTATCTTCTAATTTAACATCAATTAGCTTCACAATAGTGATTCAGACAGCCCTTACATTTAGCACAGACCCTAAAATTACTTTATCCATCTATCTATCTATTTTAATGACTATGCATGAAATCGTTCTATATGTCAAATGTTTCTACAAACTGTACTACTCCTTCCCCTGGTAGATTGTCATTACTGAAATCTCTCTATTCTAGACATAGAAGTACCCTATCTTGTTGATAAGCAATTGTGGATTCAACATATTAATGCAGGCAAATCACCTTGCCATGTATAGTTTCTAAGCCAGTGAAGCAGGTTGCAATAGAAACAGAAATCAGTTGACTTTCAGACCACAAATAATAAATACCTGATGTTGAACTGTAGATCTTCAACTAGTTGTATTTCCCTACATTTAATACTTACCACTTCTAGACTGTTTTAATACTGTGTCCTAATCAGTACCTTTAGCATTATTTTCCTAGGCCTCCACAAGGAACTTCACCTGACTTACTCAAGTTTCTAATAGCAAGCAGCTGGTGTCAGCAGTTCTAAAGTGAGACTCAGAGTAGCAGCCAAATTCCCAGGGAATATTCTATCACTGGAACAGAGAAAATGTCCTGAACTAGACTAAACATAAATACAACAATCTATCATCCACCAAGGGTCCCAATTTAAGAAAGTCTATGTCCATGGAGGTTGAACTAAAAACAAGTTTCCAGTTTTCAATGTCATAAGGAACACTGTCGGGTCTCTGCGTAGTCTCTGGTGCTTCTCTCTGCAATGGTATTCTAAGAAACATAAAAATTCTGGAGGGTAAATCTTTACCATTTGCACCATAAGTCTAGTGAGATTGTAACCACCATGAAAATATGCTTTGGTGTACAATTTTTGTCTGAAGCACAGTTGAGTACTAAAATTTATAATTTGCATAGAGTTAATCAAGGATTCTCACAGTCCTGCATTGGCTCAAGTCAAACAGGCAAAGATATTGAGAAAGTAATTTAAACATTTCATGATCCTCTCCAAATATTTTAAGGATGATTCTATTCATTGACATATTGCTAAATTCAGAGATCTGTTTCTTCACATCTCTTACAGTACCTGTTTCCAAAATATTTCTTTCTCACACTAAATTCCCTAAAGTTTTCTCTTCAGACAACCCATTTGGGCTCTCTACTTGTAAAGTTTTACTCCACCTTCCTGGATATGTTGTCTTCTCGTAGCACCCCCAAGTTCAAAGAAATAATGGGCAGGACCTAAACCTATCAATACCCTTCATGTTAACTATTTTTACATCCAAAAGGTAATCCATACATCCCACCTATAGGTTATCACATAAACAA
>NW_007792498.1:0-1730 GCF_000696425.1 Galeopterus variegatus
AAGAGTTGTTGATGGTTCAAGAAACCTAGAGAAAGATCTATAGCACCAGAAAACAGATGCCCAAGTTTGCTGAGACATAGGACTTCTCTCTGGGCAATCATCTCCACATCTTCATCATTGTAAGAAATCACTGAAGGTTGGTTTGAATATTGTGCAAAACAGTCACAAAACTATTAGCTAAAGATTAAATTTATCAGTAAAATGTAAAGTGAAATTATTGCAAGGTCTACAGATATTCATTCAATCAGTTTCAATTAGTGCAAAAATTTGTAATAAGAATTGAAATTATCCATGTATAAATTTTCAACACTGAATATCTGTATAACTGGAATCTTCAAGCCCTTGCCAGTCTGTGGCAAGATAAAGTCAGACTAGCAGTAATAACTCAGACATTGTCTTACCTGGGTTAGCAAAGTACACTTGTAGTAGGTACTGACAATGTAAAACTGAGTATCCTCAAGGCACCAACATGTGTAACAGGCATCCCTGCTGCTGTTGTCTGAATGTTTGCATCCCTCATGAATGGAAATAGTGCCCTCATAAAAGAGACTCCAGAGAGATCCATTTTCCCTCCCTCCATGTGAAGACACAGTGAGGAAGTACCATTTATGAGCCAGAAAGCAGGTCCTCACCAGACACTGACTATGCCTTGATCTTGGACTTTCCAGTCTCCAGACTGTGAGAAACAAATTTCTGTTGTTTATAAGCCATGCAGTTTATGGTAATTTTGTTATAGCAGTCCAAACAGACTAAAACACCCGCCACACTTTTATCCCTAGGGCCTTCAAGATACCAAAGCCATTCCATTTTCTACTGCAAAGTAAAGACTGTCCCCCTTCCCTTTACATGATACTAAATTTAAGGGCTGTAAGGCAATGCTGCTTCTGACTCTAAGTTTTAGTGAAATAGGTTTTTATATATGATATGTATGACTCTGCATAATTCAGAATATACTCATTTTGTTTTTTACCCATTAATTAATTCGTAAAGTGGAGAATTTAGGTGGACTGTTTAAAATATTTCCAATATTTTAAATAGTTGTTATTTCTTTAAAAAGTTGTTAAAACTAAGTTAAACATATCCAAAAAGAGTCTCCTAAGTCCCTGTTTAAAATTATTTTCTTTTCATTATTTTTCCCAGTAAAAAATAACTACATGAGTCCAGTTGCTAGGGCCAGAATTCTGAAATTCCCTTTGACTCCAGTTTTTCTCACATCACATTCTATAGACCAGTAATTTTGTTGGCTCTATCCTTAAAAGACATCCAGAGTTTGACCACTTTTTGCTGTCCCTACTGCTGACACTCTCTCCCTGGCCATCATTACCTCTACATGGACTATGGCAACAGTCTCCCTTAAAGGGCTCCCTTGCTTTGGTCCTCTGCCTCTAGAATCTGCAAGAAGGAATGAGCCCATTAATGATCCTTGTGCAAGTTGGGTCCTGTCACTCTTTGTTTAAACCTCTTCTATGGATTTTCATCTCACTCAGACCAAATGCCAGAGACTTTACATGGTCCCATCTTCCCCTGTCCCCTCCACAATTCATCTTCTCCTCCTCTCTTTCTCGCTGGCTCCATGGCAGCCATGTGGCCCCCTGACCAGTTCCCCTCCACCCTGCCCCAACAAACATTCTCTATTCCCTTAACATGCTTTGTTTATTTTATTTATTTATTATGTCATTCACCAGGCATTCTTTTTTTTTTTTTTTTTTTTTTTTTTTTTTTTTTTTTTC
>NW_007792499.1:0-1730 GCF_000696425.1 Galeopterus variegatus
AAAAAAAAAAAAAAAGTGGGTATTGAGAAAGAAAAAAGAAGAGAAAGAGAAAGGATGAAAAAAATCCCCCAAGCCATAAAAAAACACATGCCATGGGTACCACAGCCTCGCCCTTCTTAGTTAGCATTCTTTTGAAATATAGGCCTTTGGTAAACCAATCCCAGGTGGTACAATGACAGGGTCAGCTGAGTGTTATTTTTTAAATGTGTGTGAAAATTCGTTTTGCATTTTATCTCATTCTCTGGGCACTCAGGCAGTGCAATCACTAGACTCTAGTGCCAAATGTAAACAGGACATCCTTTCAGATATCGAGGTCCAGCTGGCGAGAACACACACCCTCTGCTTTTTGCCCTGTTCGGGAAGCCAACCCCAGTCCTTTTAGAGAGATGCTGGAGCAGGGGAAACTTGCTCCTGCACATGGGATGTAAACAGAATCTTTTAAAACACCTTTTTATCGCTATTGTTTGATGTGTTCCTCATCGTTTCTTAATTCTTCTTACACCACAGCAACACCTGCAGGCTAAAACTGTCACAAACTCCGCATGGTTGTGATTTGTCACAAAGTTTTCCATTCACTGGGGACACTTTATATCCTAGACCATGGAATCAGAAGATATTAGGGCTAGAAGGCATCTGGGAGCTCATCCAGTACAATTTGCAGATAATAGTAGATGCTGAACAGTGAAGAAATGGTATAGCCTTGGAGTAACACAATCTTTGGGCGAATTGCTGCCTTAAGTACTCTTGGAAGCAGGTGGGTCATAAGGAAACAAAAAACATGAAGCTTACTCTGAAGGAGCTTTGTGTATGTATGTTCTTACTCCTCTGTGTAACACAACAGTAAAAAAATGATATAGTATAATAGCAAGAGCTCAGTGAGGTACAAGTTACAAGCAATGTAGCAGTTTAGAAATTGAAGGCATTAGTGAGAAATAACTAGTCAGGAAATGCACTAGGGAGGGGGTGAAATTCTCACAGTGCTCCCCCTTCCATGCTGGCAAAGGAGAGGAAATACTCTCATTTGGGAGCTTAAGAATGGCTAACTCTAATCTTGGTTGATAAAAAGTAACTTTTATCTCTACTGCCATTTTTTTCTCTCTCTCTCCTTTACTTTGTCCTCTCATTTTCCTCTACTCTGTTGCATCAACTCACTAAACCCCATTTCAAATCCACACAACTACACTTGGCTATCTGCCCAACTCAGCTGACCTACCTGTCTTTGGAATTGCTCCCAGAAGTAGGTCCCCAGATGGCTAGATCTCTGGCCATCATTACTTCACATCTCCGCTCATCCTACCCAACTCCACTGGAAAGAGGATGAACAGCTGATCCAAGTCGGTCTATCCACTTCTCCTAGGAATTTGGAATGAGATGATTACAGAGTTCAGTTAGTCTCACACACAACTGGAAGTATAAAAAACACCTCACAGTGCTATGCACCAGCTATGTGTACCAGAAGCAGAGTTGGAGAAAGAGGACATTCGGGCTTTCCTGACTTTCCTGGAACCATTTCAATCTCTTCCCAAGGACAGTCTACACTCTTGCCCTCAGGTACCCAGTGATGTCTCTGTATTCCTATCATAAATTCCCAGCATTTGTTTAAGTAGCTTGAGTTGTTTTCTGTTATTAGCAACCAAAGAGTCTTAATTAAAACTCACATCCTAAGCTTGAATATATTCCCACTAGTTTCATCTGAAAAGATGTCTCCTTTTCCTTACCATCTATCTAAT
>NW_007792500.1:0-1730 GCF_000696425.1 Galeopterus variegatus
TTATGGAGCATCTCCAGCATGCCAGGCGTTGTGCTATGCACTTAGATGTACTTTTGTGAATTTTTGCAAATCACTTTGCAAGGATGGGAGAGTGAGCTCCACTTTCACATGAGAAAATGGACACAGGGAAGCCCAATAATTTGAATGTTGCACATACACTGGTAGTAAAGGCTTTTTAACCAGAAGTTTTCATATTTCTGCACCAAAACTACCTGGGAAGTGTAGTTTAACCTCAGAGTCCAGGGTCTCACCATAGAGAGTCTCAATCAATCTGGAATAATGCCCTAGAACTGACCTTTTTCAACGGTCCCCTAGGATGATGCTGATGCAAGATGCCATGGAACTGCACTTTGAAACACCCTGACTTAAAGAGGTGTCTGTCTGGCTCAGCTCACTCAGTGTTTGTTGCAGGAAAGTGTCTGAGCCCAATGCAAGTTTGAACTACCTCCCAGCTAAAACACCCCGGATGCACACAGCAAGCTGCTCTACCAGATGCTGCAGGTCATTCCTACCATCTTTCCTCTATGTCTCCATTCACATTTCTCTGGTGTCTCCCACACCCATGTGGCTTTGCCAAGCCTTTGCTAATAACCGGACAACTGGCAAAAAGAGTGGTTATAGTTTGGAGGGCTTTCTCAGACTCTGAGTGAAAAGCAAGTGTCCCCTATCTTCTGAGGCCATTTCACTGGGAGCTAGTTCCTGGGAGTGGGGAAATCCTGCAGAGAACCATGCTCAGAATTTAAAATCAAAGTCACTCTCCCTCCCCCTCACCAAGAGGAATCCACATATGATTCATCTGACTTGGCTTTTCCAGGCAGGAAGACCCAGCAACCAGGCCTAGCATCCTTTTATGCCCGGAGATGTTTCTGTTTAAAATCCCAGTAAAAAAGAAAAATGACAGTAATTGAGTAATTGAGCATCTGTGGTTTATCTATTTGTTTTCTTCCCTGTCTTGGTAGCTTGGGATACAATGCAGATAGATGAGCCATTGCCTTCGCACTGTTCCTTGTCCAGGATCAGCTGCAGAATGTAGGGTATAGAAGAAGCCCAGAGCTGAGGCCCAGGGTGAGGCAGTCCCTCCAGATACCTTGAGATGGGAGAAAGCTGGGCACAGACACTCCTAGAGACCACCGCTCCTGCTCTGCATCATGCAGTCCCCTTGATTTGACTTAGTCGATAATGAAGGCAAAGACTGGGCTGAGAGATATGAAGCTAGCTGCAAAGGCAATCAGGCTGAGTTTGAAACCCCATTTTAAGACAGCTAGATGAAGAGGACGTGGTAAATAATTATGATAATTGAAAGAAAGTGAGCCAAAATGCCAAGTACCAAATCAAACTTTATTAAACAAAAAAAATCTGCCCAGCTGTGCTCAAAATGGAGGGCAGCACCAGGCCTGGGGGTGGCAGAGCTTACATAGACTATAGGGTGCCAAGGGCTGGCTGAAGCAATCAAGGAGGGGTATTGTGAGGGAGGGGCATTGCACCCATGCAGAAGCAAAAAGAGTTGCTATTTCACAGAATTGAAATAGCTTTATGGCTTCCCATAAAGGGAAGGGGCGAGGGGTTGGGGGCCATTTTGTGCTTGGCCTTGCCTAAAATGGCGCTGATTATGTTCAAGATCTATCATTCCTGCCTTTTAAGTATAAGGAGAAGGGAAAAGGGGTGGAGGTCTCGTTCTTCTGAAGCTACTTCCTGCTGGAGATGGGTGAAAATATGAAAAAAATAAAAGA
>NW_007792501.1:0-1730 GCF_000696425.1 Galeopterus variegatus
GAGAGAAAAGTTCTGTTGATACTCATCACACCATTTTAATTTTCTGTCTCTCTCATTTTATCCTTTTTTTCCAGACTGTCACTGTTTACAAAAGGAGCTGCTATATCTTTACTTGTCAAAGTTATAACACTGGTAGTACCTTAGAGTGACTTAGGTGTCATATGTGGAAGGAATTTATTCTCCACGCTATGGAATAATTCTGGGCAGGATCTCAAAACCCTTAACTCTCACTAAGTGAAGAGAAAAATAATTTGAATTTTCTTCTATCAAAAACTCTGTTCTTTGTAGCTAATCTTATTTTTGTGTTTCAGAAGCTATTATTACCTTTATCCTTGCAATTTCTAGGGTAAAGTAGTCAGGGGGAAGAAAAAAAAAAACAACAGAAGAAAACACAGCTTTTCAAAATAAATTCACTTTGATCTATTTATTCTCTTAATAATAATATAAAAATCTTGAGTATTTCCACCTTTTTGTATTAAAACAACTTAGAAATGTGTATATGCAATAGTTCCTTTAAGGTGGATAATGAGTAATGGAATTGCTGGATCAGAAGTGCATATTTCACTTTTATACCTATGGATGAAATGCCCTCCAAAGTGACTGCACTAATTCATCTACAGTCCAATGAGCAAAGTCAGAGAGTGCCATCATCCTTACACCTTCACCAACACTCAACATTAGCAAACTTAAAGAAAATCTATATTTTTATTAACACGTGTTATCTCATTAATATATTTTCTGTTTTATATCAGTTAGAAATATTGTTTTTGGTTACAAGTAGTAAGCATTAACTCTACTCAGTTTAAGAACAGGAATTTTGTCACATAATGAAAAGTTTCAAAAATATCTTGAGTCTAAGCATGGTATGACCAAGACTCCGACTCCACTTCTCTGCTTCTCCCTATGTGCTGTTTTGCTCCCTGTGTTTGCTTTGTCTTCAGGCTAGATCTCGCCCTGGTCATTTAATGACAACAATGTAATAGTGTCCAGAGGCATAAAAGAGGCCATTTCTTCTTACTCCCTCATGTACTTGTTAAGAGTAGAAAATTAAAAGAAAAGAAAAGAAAAGAAAATTTCAAATGTCACTCTCTTCTTCCAAGAATTTTGCAATAATCATTGGAAAAAAATAACCTAATGCCTAAACCTGTCACTGGCAAGGGATTAGTTTATACTATACAGATATAAGGACAGTTTCTACCCCAGAGAAAGCAGCTCCTTTGGCTAGGGAAGTGGCTGGCATTTCCTGAAGTGTATGGCCATGAGGGAGAAAGTAGAAGTTAAACTAATGAGAAACACTGCTATGGAAAGATTCCAGGGATGCAGGCATGAATGCTATCTAGGTAAGCAGTTTCTGTTATGATTTTGCAAGAAGAAAAGGGAAAATAATTCCCCTTCTAAAGATAATCCAAATAAAGAATAAAAAGTATTCAAATAGAGAAATATTGTAATATTGTAATAAGTATATAAAAAACTAAACATACCTGAAGGTAGAATCCCTGGAATTTCCTAAAACAGAAAATCAATTTATAAAATATTAGTGTGTTTTAAAAGCCAAGCCATATAACTACCAATATATTTTATGAAAATATATAAATTTAAACTGATTATTAATTTGAATGCTTCACATTATAACTAAGACTTAAAAATAGATCCTCTCTATAAGCCAGTTGCTAAATAGCAATATTTATTTCAATAAGATAGGACAATTAGAGCACAAATATTGTAAGTAT
>NW_007792502.1:0-1729 GCF_000696425.1 Galeopterus variegatus
AAGAGAACAATGGAAATTTGGGGTGAAAGACCATGAGTTCTGTTTTAGGGATGTTATGTTATCTGTGAGACATCTAAGCAGTTGATGTTGTGTAGACTGCTGGTCTGGAGCTCAAAGGAGAGATCTGGCCTGGGGATGCTCAACAGTACATGGTGTTTAAAGCTATAGGGGATAGATGAGATGCTTTTGATTTACTGCCTAGAAGCATTAGCCATACGTGTGCTTGTCTAATCTCCTTACATTGTGAGGTCTTAGAAGGCAGGCTTGGTGTGTTTTCTTCTTTGTATCCCCCACAGTGACTGGCACATTGGTTGGCACATAGTAGGTGCTTAGTGAGAGTTTGTAAAAGGGACAGTGGCTGTCAGGGACTCCTTCTTTCATGTTTCTGAGCCTCCTGTTGCCACCTGGTTGTCCAAAAAGCTGACTTAAGTTTTAGTGTTCTTGTTTGTTTTTCTGGTTCCAGGCAAACTTTTCAAATTAGCATGTTAGTCATCAGTGGAGTGTCATGACCCTCCCTTGTTCACAATAGTGCTGTGTCATGTCAACTCAGAGGTACTATCCTGGAGCCAGAGATGGAATCAGCTGTGCAGGAGGCCACATCTCTTCCAGTGGGGGATGCTGTCCAAGGCATCTGCTTCTTGGGAAAAGTTTCAAGGATTCCCAAGAGATATTTATGCCTTTGGAATTTCACAGATTCTCATAGTCTCCATGGTCAATCCCTGAATTAACCCTGAAAGTTGCTCGAAGGAAGGAAAAATCAAGCTTGTTTTAAAAGGTGAAGCACCTGAAAGCCTTGGAATTGAAACCTTAAATGAAATTTCAGGCACAAAATTTCAGGTTTTGGAGAGAATTTTGTTCTTGGAACATAGAACCTGAGTTCTGGGCCTGAGGTTCAGTGTATGATATTGAGAAAACAACTTCCCTTCTCTAGTCCCATTTCCCCATCTAAAACTGAGAAGACTGAGCTAGATGACCTCAAAGTCCCCTTCCATTTATTACATTCAGACGAATTCTGTGTAGTGAATAGTGTGAGTCATGGGCCCTGCCTTGAGATGCTTAAAATTCTAGAATTGAATTGAGAGGTGGACTGTCCCTCTGATATCCCCATTATGATGGGCATCCTATTTCCTGAAAATGTGTTCTTATAGAAATCTCTATAGAAGAGGCTCTGCAGATTAAAAAACTAAAATCTCATCTTGGACTTCACAACTGAAACAGCTTTTAGAATTTTAGAACTTTGTCTTCAGATGAATCTTATATATTTTTAGTCTATCCTCATTTTTCAAAGATGAAGAAATGGGGTCCCAAGAAGGAATATGACTTGTCCTAGGTCATACGGCGAGTCCATGGTGGAGCCTAACGCAGCTCCCCATAACACACCATCCTAAATCCTATCAAAGCTGTTTCTCCACCACCCCCTTTCTTTTGGCACCAGCTCCTGTCTCTGCAAGCTCTGCTGTCTCTGTAGTGGAACATTCCTGCACAGAAGGGATTAAAAGAGCAAGGGTGGAATGCTAAGTCTCCCTGCCCATTGGCAATAGCCTCTCTCCTGAACTGAGCCCAGCAGGGCTCGGTTCAGGGGAGTCCAGCGGTCCATGTGGAGCTCTGGGTTGTCAGAACCAACTTTAACCCTAATGCAAGGGGCTGTGCAAACCCTGCTCTCCACCAGGTAAAGCCCCCAAAACAAGTGCTCTTGGGTAGGGGTACTGCTGAGTTTGGGTTTTGTCCT
>NW_007792503.1:0-1729 GCF_000696425.1 Galeopterus variegatus
AAGTCAAGGGTTAAAATCCCCTTACCGGTCATCTTTAAAAAAAAAAAAAGAAAGAAAGAAATATTAGGTTGAAACACAATCTTAAGGATAGCAACAGAACCCTAGGGATTCTTACATGTAACAGCGCAGCGGGCGGTATGTAGACACCAGAACATACAAACGCAGGTCAAACTTCCTCCCACCGATTAGTAACGGGTTGTTAATATAGAGAGAGATCACGTAGGCTTCTTTAGTAGATTGAGACACGAACCTAAACATGTCAGAGAAAGTAAAAATTAGATGTAAAAACATACGACACCAAACGGATAATCCATGAAAGAAAGAACTGACAAGCTGAACTTCAATTAAAAGTTCTGCTCTGCAAAAGACACTGTCAAGAGAATAAAAAGACAAGACACAGAGTGGGAGAAAAATATTTTCAAAAGACATATTTGATAAATGACTGTTATTCCAAATATACAAAGAACTCTTAAAACTCAATAATAAGAAAACAAACAATCCAATCAGAAAATGGGCCAAAGACCTTAATGAATATCTCAGCAAAGAACATTTGCAGATGACAAATAAGCAGATGAAAATGTTTCACATCATATGTTATCAGGAAAATGCAAGTTAAGACAACAATGACATGCCACCATACACCTATTAGAATGGCCAAAATCCAGAACACTGACAACACCAAATGCCAGTGAGGATGTGGAACAATAGGAACTCTCGTTCACTGCTGGTGGGGATGCAGAATAGTACACTTCCACTTTGGAAGTTCAGTGGTTTCTTACAAAACTAAACTTTCTTACCATATGACTCAACAATCACACTCCTTAGTATTTGCCCAAAGGAGTTAAAAACTTATGAGCATGCAAAAATCTGCACAAGGATGTTTACGGCAGTTTTATTCATAATTGCCAAAACTTGGGAGCAACCAAGATGTCCTTCAGCAGGTGAATGAATAAATAAACTCTGAAAAATCCAGACAGTGGAATATTATTCGGTGCTAAAAAGAAGTGAGCTCTTAAGCTATGAGACGACATAAATGCATGTTGCTTACTTACAAGGAACCTTAAATGCATGTTACTAAGTGAAAGAAGCCAGTCTGAAAAGGCTACGTACTGTGTGATTCCAACTACTGTGTATGACATTCTGGGAAAGGCAAAACTATGGAGACAGTAAAAATACTGGTGGTTGCCAGAGATTAGGGGGAGGGAGGTATGAACAGGCAGAGCAGAGAGGATTTTGCGGGCAGTGAAACTGCTCCGTATGACACTGTAATGGTGGCTAGGTGTCATTACACATGTGTCTAAACTCATAGAACGTACAACACCCAGAGTGAACCCTAACGTAAACTAGGGACTCTGGGTGATGATGTGTCCATGTTGGTTCGTCAGTTATAACAAATGCACCACTCTGGTGGGGGATGTTGATAATGGGGGAGGCTGTGCATGTGTGGGGCAGGGGTTATATAGGAAATCTCTGTATCTTCCGCTCAATTTTGCAGTGAACCTAAAACTGCTCTAAAAAATAAAGTCTAATAAAAAAAATTAATGGTAGGGCCGACACCGTGGCTCACTCAGGAGAGTGCAGCGCTGGGAGTGCCGAGGCCGCGTGTTCGGATCCTATATAGGGATGGCTGGTGCGCTCACTGGCTGAGTGCGGTGCGGACAACACCACGCCAAGGGTTGCGATCCCCTTACTGGTCACAAAAAAAAAAAAAAAAAAAAAAAAAAAAAAA
>NW_007792504.1:0-241 GCF_000696425.1 Galeopterus variegatus
TGCATTACTAATTATTTGGAGAATGTAGTAAGGTCCTAAAGAGTACTTAATAACTTAATCAAGATAATAATCAGAATTTTAGGTCTCTGGTGTTTTGGTTAATAATTCAATCAGAAAAAAAATATATATATATATATTTTTTTTCCTCTTTGTCTTTTTCCGTGTCCGGCAACGGATCGCAACCCTCAGTGTCGCCCCCGGGCCTCGCTCAGCCAGTGAGCGGGTTCGGGTCTGTATGTGG
>NW_007792504.1:1197-1729 GCF_000696425.1 Galeopterus variegatus
GCTTCCCAAGCGGTGCACTATAGCAGTGCGCCACTGGGCCGGCCCAGAAAAAATATTTTGATTATAAGTATTAGCAACCTATAATCTACAATTAAAAAGATTTTTGGCATTTGTTTAGTATTTTAATATTTTAGTAAATTATATTAAAAGTCCCATAGTTTTGAATGATACTCATTTTTTCAAATAAATGAAAGATTTATTTTTAGCTTCAAAACAGTATACTTACTCATTATTTTCAGAATGAAATGCTATTCCCTAATGAATTGTTTTTATCATTAATATGTATACTAAATGTATTTCAATCCTGTTTCTAGGCTTTCCCTCAGTAAGCTTTATCATTAACATTGTTTGTAACATGTTAAATATTAGCATGAACCAGTAAATATAAAGTATTTTTAAATAATTTTTAAATCTTAGATGATATAAATATTAATCTATATGTCTGTTTTTGTGGATTTTAATTTTTATAAGCTTTTAATATTGGAACTTATTATATGATTTACACTATATTTTAAAAGTATTTACTGTATAT
>NW_007792505.1:0-1729 GCF_000696425.1 Galeopterus variegatus
CACAGCAAGGTTGCTGGCTCAAAGACAGACAGGTTACTGATTGATATGTAAAGATACTGAGAAATTGCTGTAAGAGGAGAATGTTTGCTAAGATCAAGCTTTTATTAGTGGATCAACTTAAGTGCACTATAGAATGTCACCTTGCTTGTCTTACTGAATGTTACCAGCTTCTATTGTTAAACTTGTTAAACTGTACTTAGAAAAAAGCCCCACCTATGTTCTCTTCCTGTAACTTCCTGGTCTGCAGAATAAATGCAGGAAGAGAACCCCAATTCAGGGTTAATTTCCCAAATGGAAGGAATGCCTCTATCTTGAGGGTACCAGGAGATTAACCCCTTTTGGGGGCTTCTCGCTGCTCAGAAGAGATGGGCTTTGAGTAATCTTTGGTGGCTCCATCACCCAATGGAAAAGGGGTGACAACCCCTCAACCTTGGACTTCCCAGTTTCCAAAAACATAAGAAATAAATTTCTTTTCTTTATAAATTACGCAGTTTCAGGTATTCTTTTATAAGCCAAAGAAAACATACTAAGACAAAGGTGGAGAACAATCAAAAGAAATCCCATTGATCAGACACAGAGGGCATTCATTGATCTTCATCCAGAAGTGACAGAGAAGGCAGTGAAGAGATTAGGGGTGACAGGCATGGTTTAATTTGTGTTCTCAGACAGTCATTCTGGTTGCTCCATGGTGAACTTGGGCAAAGGCTGGATGTAAAGGCCATGGCCATAAGCCACAAAGAAGTTGGCACCCAGACTGGAATGGGGCAGGCAGGAGAGATGAACTGAACTGATTTGAGATGCCATCAGTAGGACTCGGTAATTGACTGGACATAAAGTGTCGGAAAGAGAGAGAGGTCAATGACGACTGTGACCTTGCTTCCCGATGCTGTTAGCTGGGTAGAGAACAATAAAGGCAGAACATGTTGGGGGCTTTAGATCAGGACTATGCTCCACACCAGATGTTGCCACAAAAAAGGATCCATGCTATGTAAGTGTGCTCCTTGGGAAAGATTCGTTTGAATTTCCTGTGCTTTTTGGTGAAAGGGTTAGTTCAGGTTCAGACCTATTTTTATAGAAATTGAACCCAATAGAATAAAAACCCATTAATAATTTTTAATGTCAGTGTTAATCTTTCTCTCTATCTCAAAATGGTTTTGCTCCGCTCAGTGCAACAGCTCAGTGCAGCAATGTTCAGTATAACAGTAATTATACCTCCAAAATGTGCCAGGGGTAGATATTATCAGGGCTAGGATGAAAAATACCATCTAGCCCCATTAAGAATGTGTGAAAATTTAAGTTTAAGGGCCACTTAGAATCCCACTGCATATAAAGTATCACCACCTAAAGTAACCAGACCTCATTTCTTTTTCCCACATGCATGGCTTAGATATAGGTGTTTATAAAGATGTTTAAACTGGGGCCGAGCCCGTGGTGCACTCGGGAGAGTGCGGTGCTGGGAGTGCAGCAGTGCTCTCGCCGCGGGTTCGGATCCCATATAGGGATGACCGATGTGCTCACAGCGCTCACTGGCTGAGCGCGGTGCAGCTGGTCTCAAAAAGGACAAAAAAAACCCCAAAAACAAAACAAAGCAAACAACAAAAAGATGTTTAAACTTTTAAAACAGAGTTAGCAGATATAAAACTACCTAAAAATTAAATTAAAATGCTCCACCCCAAAATATTAGGAATGTGGCACATTAACTTCTGAAAAACTACATAATTTCTTTTTT
>NW_007792506.1:0-1729 GCF_000696425.1 Galeopterus variegatus
GGGTGGTGTGTGTGTATTTGTGCATGATTTGGGTAGAACAGGGTTTGACACAGATGGTAACAGAATCTGTGCTTCAGAAATCTGGCAATTGATTCTGTACAGAGGCAAAACCAAATATGATAAAGACAAAACAGAGAAAGAGACAGAATTCATGGAGCCATCCTTCAAACAAAACGAAACTAAGGTTTATTAAACATCTCCTAGGAGCTATGCGTATATGATCTCATAATCCTCACAGAAATTCCATTTAGGAGTAATTATCTCTATTTCATAGATATCAAAGTCTCAAGGTCACACAAAGTAGAAATTTATAGAGCTGAAACTCAAACCCAGGTCTCTAACTATGGAGCCTTTATGTTGTCACAGTTCCATGCTTCTTCAAAGATAGGACGTGGAAGAGTTTAAATCCCCTTCCTTCCTCTTGCACCTCCAGCCTGAGACCCTCCTCCCAGTCTAGAAGAGCCACCTTGTCATTCCCCTGATCCAATTTGACTGGTCCAGTGGGTATACAATGAGGTCCAGACCGATGGAGGGAGGCAGAGCTGGAGTATTTTTGTGCATAAGTCCCTCTCCTTTCCCCTTACCAAGACCACAGGGAACCAGCCTCCTGGAGGCCAACACCTTTGTCCTCTCTGAGAGGCATGCTGGATTCGCTGAGCCTCTTTTATGTGCCAGGCACCAGGAATGCCTCAGAGTTCAATAATTATAATAACCAGCAGTTGCTATTTGATTAATTAATTAATTAGATTAATTAATTTGATTAATTGAGCAGTTACTGTTTGCCAGACTGTGACAAACAGGATATCTGCATCAGCACACTTAACTTTTTGAGATTGTTGCCTTTAATCCCCCTGTTTCACAAACCAGGCAATGAAGCTCAAAGAGGTAGAATAAGATGCCCAGGGTCACTAAGAGAGGGTCACAGAGCTGAATTCAAACCCACTTAGGTCTGAACCCAGCACCCAAGCTTCTTAAGCACTGAGCTCTGCTGACTCCAGGGGAAAGAGAACTGGGCTGTTCTTTCTTGGGCAGGGTGGTCCCTCCTCTGATTCCCTTCTTGGCTCTCCCAGGAGGCAGTAGGCCCAGTGCCCATGAGCAGTGGTACCAAGTGTTTGCTGGGAGCAGGAAGGGAATTAGCTGACCTTCATAGCTCAACTGCAACCACTGGGCATCCTCCATGTGATCCCATCCTACCACCTCAGCCCAGCACTTCCTGTGCTGAGCTGTGTAGTTGGGGTTGAGGAGCTTCTGCAGGATGGAAGGGTGTGTACATGTGTGTTAGGAGTCATCACACCCCTTTGTTACCTGCCCCCGTTGCTAGCTGCCCCACCTCTCTTGGGTACCAGTGGGCTCCTTGAGCCTTTGCATGCTGCAGTTGTGTGGGCCGTTGACGCTCCCTTTTCCTTGGGGCATTCACTGACCTGTGCCAAGAGGTCAGAAATCTTGGGGGCCAAGAGAGGTGATGAGCTTTCCCAAGGTCACAAAGCATGGCCTTAGCAGCCTGGGATTCTGATACCTCTCTTTCCTTTTTCCATGTAAACCAAGATCACTGTGTCTCTTCCTCCACTGGAGACCTCTCACCCCAAGCCTGATGGTGCTTTGTTACCTGGAACCAGAGCCCCCTGCCCAAACACATGACAGCCTCTGTATCAGTCTGTTTTTCTGTTGCTTGTAACAGAATACATGAAACTGGGTACTTTATAAAGACAAGAAATTTATTTCTTGCAGT
>NW_007792507.1:0-1729 GCF_000696425.1 Galeopterus variegatus
CCCCCTCCCAAACACACACCATTCAGGTTCTACTGGGTTTCCAGTGCCAGTTTTGCCACTGGCCTTATACCAATTTGCCCAGGACTATCCCAATTTAGCACTGAAAGTCCCATGACCCAGGAAGCCTCTCAGTCCTGGGAAAACTGGGGTAATTGGTCCCTCAAGCTGAACAGGAACATGTCCAAGTGTTACGCTTTGTGAGAGGTGATAGAATAATGGATGCAGAGTCAGAGGGGGCCTTGAAATGGATTCTGCTCCCTCCATTTAAGATAAACAGGTAAAGCCAAGGGAAGAAGGGCATAGAGCTGTTGGCAGGGGCGCAATGCCCCAGCCTGGTTCTATCCCCCCAGATATTCCCCCAGATCCCAGATATTCCCCCAGAGGCAGAGGGATGGATTAGTTGAGCTTTCAGGCCTCTTCCTGCACTGCCAGCCCTGGCCCCCACTTGACGAGGGCCACCATGAGCCAAGACTATGACTCCCTCATCCAAGTTCAAGAATTTTTTCTCTGCCAGTGACTCCTCTTTCTTTTTCACCCCCTCTCCTCCTCCCTCCTTGCTTGCTCACACCTCAAGTTGCAGAGCAGGAGACTCTGCAGTAGCTCAAACCCACCCAACACCTGTCAAGGTGACTCTTCTTAGAGGGAGTGAGTAAACATCATGAGAAGATGCTTTCTGGGGATCTCAGGCTCAAAAATCTCTCCTAGCCTGCCTGGCTTTTTAAGCATATACTAGGGCAACCCTGTCTGAGAGAGATATAATGTGAGCCACAAACATAATTTAAAATTTTCTAGAAGCCATATTAAGAAATAGTAAAAAGAAACAGAGGAAATTAATTTTGAATATCTTTTATTTAACCTAGTATATCTAAAATATTGGCATTTCAAAATGTAATCAATATAAAACACTACTGAGGAATTTCATATATATATTTTTTTGTACTAGGTGTTCAAAATCCAGTGTGTATTTTATCCACTTACAGTGCATCTTAATTTAGGATAATGGTCAATAGTCACAGGTGGCTGGTGGCTACCAGATGGGACAGCACATACTAGAGGCCTGGGAAACAATGCAAATGTCCCAACAACTCTGTCTCCTTGGAGGTCAGAGGGAATAGGACCCTGCTGTGGATTGATGTCTCCCCAGAACTTAGTCCCCACTGTGACAGTGTAGAGGGTGGGAAATCCTATTATGGTAATTGAAAGGTGCGTTCTTGAAGAGGTGATTGGACTGTGAGAGCTACGCCTAGTGAAGGGATTGATCCATTCACTGAGTAATAAGTTGACAGATTAATGGTGTTCAGGGCATGGTTCTGAGGGCTTTGAAAGGAGAATGCACACAGCGCTCTCTCTCTGCTCTGCCATTTTCTGCCATGTGGGACCCTGCATTGCTGTAAAGCCACCACCAAAGAAGATTCTCACCAGATATGCTTCTTGGACTGTGGACTTCCCAGCCTCCGAAACTGTAAGCAATAAATTTCATCTCCTTACAAATCACCCAGTTCCAGACATCTTCTTACAAACGACAGAAATAGACTAATACAGACCCTTAGGAAATAGAATACGGAATTATTGATCACTGACCGTAGCAAAGAAAAAGCAAGGCCAGGCCAAGAAGAGCAGGTCCACATGGGGCTGCTGCCACCATCTGACTGTGGGCAGGGGTCCCACACTAGCAGCTCTCTGCCTGGATCTGTGGTCTGAGGGGGCTGTAAGGGGTACAGCCAGGGCT
>NW_007792508.1:0-499 GCF_000696425.1 Galeopterus variegatus
GCTTTTTGGAGACCAGATATACAGTCAATGAAAAAGCATTGCCCAATTCATGAAAGAGGGCTAGACATTAGAAGGTAATTCAAATATAGGTTGTTGGAAGATTGCCAACTCAAAACAAAAGTACATTTTAAAATATGTTAATAAGTGGAGTCTAGTACAGAATCATATGTTAAATGTACTATCAAACATTTTTTCTCACTTAAAATATCCAAGAAGGGGCCGGCCCGGTGGCGCACTGGAGAGTGCACTGCTTGGGAGCATGGCGGCGCTCCCGCCGAGGGTTTGGATCCCATGTGGAGATCAGTTCCCGCTCACTGGCTGAGGGTGGTGCGGTTGCAACACCGAGGGTTGCGATCCCGTTGCTGGTCCCCGGTATGGGTGCGACACCGAGGGTTGCGATCCCGTTACCGGTCAGTAAAAAAGACAAAAAGGAAAAAAAAAAAAATGCAAGAAGGGCCGAGCCCATGGCGCACTCAGGAGAGTGCAGCACTGGGAGCGC
>NW_007792508.1:1412-1729 GCF_000696425.1 Galeopterus variegatus
CAGGAGAGTGGAGGGCGGGGAGTGCAGGGGCGCTCCCGCCGCAGGTTCGGATCCTATATAGGGATGACTGGTGCGATCACAGCGCTCACTGGCTGAGTGCAGTGCGGCCAGTCTCAAAAAAAAAAAAAAAAAATCCAAGAAAATTATTTGTACATTCAGATAACAATTTGTACACTCAGATAACATTAATGAATGTAGAATGTGATTTATTTGTAGGAAGATAAATCTGCCTCCCATAATTACTTTTATATAGCATATGTTTGGGTGCATAATCTTTTTAATTCACCAAATTGAACTCCACTGCTGTGGACATTTAC
>NW_007792509.1:0-576 GCF_000696425.1 Galeopterus variegatus
AACAATCGCAGGCTGACACCGCTTCCCTTCTTAATTTCCTGGCAGACAAAGGATATCGCATGACACCTTCTTTTTTTTTTTTTTTTTTTTAAAAGATGACCGGTAAGGGGATCTTAACCCTTGACTTGGTGCTGCCAGCACCACGCTCTCCCAAATGAGCCAACCAGCCATCCCTATATAGGGATCCAATGACCTCTTGCTCTGTAGTCCCTCTTGGGAACAATCACAGGCTGACACTGCTTCCCTTCTTAATTTCCTGGCAGACAAAGGATATCGCATGACACCTTCTAAAGCCCAAATATCCCTTACTGAAGTCACTTATCTAGGATTTGAATTATCTCCTTCTCTAAAGGCCATCACCCTTAATAGGAAGGAGCTTTTAAAGTCCCTACCTACTCCAAAAACTAAGGCAGAAATTCTATCCTTCTTAGGCCTAGACTAGGCCTACGGGATACTTTAGAGCATGGATCCCAAATTACTCTTTATTGGCCCACCCACTATATGCCCTTGCTAAAGGAGACCAAAATGAACCCCTATCATCTTCACTGGATAAACAATTCCAAAATCTCCGCCAGG
>NW_007792510.1:0-1729 GCF_000696425.1 Galeopterus variegatus
CATACAGGTCACGAGCTAGGTAATTAGGAAAAGATCCCAGGAGCTGTTGGCGGAGTTGACATGCTTCATTCTCATGCAAGGTTAGTCCTCGGCTTCCTCAACAGCAGCAGCAGCAGCAGCTTACAGCAACCTTCAGCAGATCTGGCAGCAGCAGTGGTGGCCTCTGGGGGCACCCCAGGGGCACTGGAAGCAATAGTTTGCAGCAACAGCTTCCAGCAGCAGTAGTGGCTCCCTGATGCCCGCCCCCCAGGGCATCCTGGGAGTGGGGGGCACTGTGGATCAGAGCCGTTCATCCATCATACTCAAGTCCAATAACCCAGGACCCCTGGGTGCAAGTCAGACAACCCAGGAGCACCTGGGTGTGCACGTGTATCTACATAAAACAATAGCCAAGGAACACCTTCGTGTACGTGCAGTTACATATTTACATCAAATGCTCAGCAAGATTCCGAACATCTGAGGGATCCTGACCATTTCATTTTCCCTACAACTGTTTCAATTATATAAGTAAAAATAGTAATTAACATTTATAACCACTCACTGTTTTATAGATATAACATTAAGCATGTGACCTACATTTTCTAACTTAAGCCTCACTACAACCCTGTAAGGTAGGTATAATATAATGATAGCTAGACTGAGGACTTTGTCCAAGGTTTCAGACTCATGACTGGAGTCGACACTCTGACGCCAGAGCCCAGGAGGGACTCAGGCAGTATTGTAACCCGAGCACGACTGAAGGGCGTATCCAAGGAAATCTGGCATGCAAATATTGGTGAATTTCTGCAAAATTCCTGATCAGTACCAGGGGTGATGCAGATGTACTCATTTTAGCCTCCACCCATTCTCTGAAGTTCTATTAAAGGCAATTAATCAAGGCCAGGGCAACCACATGGCAGAGGAAATGTGTCATGGCTGTGAAAAAGATTCAGGCTGAAATCCCAGATGGGAGTCTGCCTTGGGGAGAAAACGATGAAAACAGAATACCAAGCTACCCTCCCTTAGCTGGCTCCAGCCCTGCTTACAGAGAAGACACAGTGTAATCCAGCAATTGCTCTAAATACATTTGCTACTACTTCTGCCTACATTTCTCAATAATCCAAAGTCACAACGTTTCAGGTCTGGGGACATCTTGGTCTTAAACTTTTTCATTCTTTCTAGCATCGAGTCTCGACCTTTGCAGTGTATCAGAACATCTGAGAAATACACCACCCAATGTGGCTACCCAAAGCTCACCTGGTATATTTCTGATTTAGTAGGTTGAGGGTCAGGATGTGGCATGTGGGTATGTTCTAACATGCTCCCAGGTGATTCTGATGCCCACCAAAACCTCAGCTCCATTATTGCATGAGTTGTGTTTCCAGTCAGTATAACGCCCACATACTGTGATGTAATGGATACCAGTGCCTCAGCATAAAACTGCCATGCAGCGATCACTTTTCATGTTAACATGAATAAAGTCATGGAAGAATGAATAGAACATAAGATAAAGTTGAAGATAAGGTTGGTATTTGGCAACCAATAAATATAACTACTATTCAAGTAATACATTCCAGATTTTTTTTTAACTCCTATGCACTCTTTAAAGGGGTTATCACCCCATATGTTAAAATAGTAAGTATGTTTTATCTCTTTATCCCTCACTAGTTTATAAGGTTTTTAAGGACTGAGACTCCTCTTATCCATGCTTGCTGCCAGTGGACTTGATAGTGTTTAACAGGTCCTCCAT
>NW_007792511.1:0-1729 GCF_000696425.1 Galeopterus variegatus
CTGGGATCTCAAGTTCATTTTTCTGTTGGCCAGTTTTGAGTCCAGATATCAGTCAGTCTGCTTTGTAAACAACCAGAACTCCTCCTAGGTGCTTAAACTCGCACACAATCTAGCTTTTCTGATAAGTGAAGCTGTGCCAACATTTTCAGGAATCTTTGGTTATTGACTTTTAACTATTGTAAACACTATTTGAATAACAAGTCTAGTTTTATTCTTTCTCATTTGTTATGTTAATGAAATCTGATCATGATACTCTCCTGCTAAAACCTTTCAACATCTCCCTTTAACATTTTCACACAAGTTTCTACACACCTTAGACCAAACTGTAAGACTAGGTAGTTAAGAGAAGGTGGTTATGTGTGGGTTCTGTGTTGAGGCAGATAATATCCTGATGTATAGCTTTATTTCCTACAATTGAGATTCTGATTGGGTAAACATCACCATACTTTCTCTTCTAAATTAGAATTGCAACAACATCCACCTTAAAGGGTTGTGAAAATTAAATAAACACATTCATATTATATATGTAGCCCATAAGTAGTATATCTCTTCCACGTTTCCATTAAAGGGTCACTCTCCTCTACTTTAGGCCTCAAATATTCATTTTGAAGCTTCCACATTATGGGACAAAGCTGGATTACTTCCTAGTACTGCAAAAGTGAAGAGATTGCTGGATCCGGAGGAGGAAGAGAATGTCAGTAGAAGATCCTCCCATATCCCTTTTAAAGTTGTTTTATGCCACCTTCCATTTGCAATGATTGGGGTATCTAAAACTCTTACATGAGTTTCAGATTAATAAAGACATATAGAAGTCTGTAAGTTTTCTCATTTTTCTAGAAAGAAAAAACATCCTCTGAATTCCTGGATGGAAGTAAAGATACACTACCAGCTATGAACGCTGAAGTCAGTCTCCCAGTACCGTCATAGACATTTCTCAACGTTGGCATTTACATTTATGTAAATATGTCATAGATGTGGAAATACACTTTCCCAGATCCTCCTTTGATGCCAAACTGCTGAGAGCAGTTAGCAGATAGGCACCAGCTGTCAGTTCTTTTAGTGTTTGCCTCAGCTGCAGAGCTCCACCCTACTCAGGGCAACGCCCTTCCCTGGGGCAGTCCTCCTCCAGTGACCAAAGTGGGAATGTACAGGCTGGTTCAAAGCCTTTTTAGCTCAGTGCAGAGTAGCTGACCAGCAATTCTGGTTTCAGAGCTCTCCATTGGGTTGGTTGAGCATTTGTCTGACTTGTATCAGTTTGACATTTTTTCTCTGCCCAATCCTAGTTCCTCTGTCTTCCTTCACAGATACTGATGCCAAATAAATATTTTGCATCCCAAACTTCATCTCACAATCTGCTTACAGAGAACCCAACATGTATCACTATATCACCATAATTTTTCTTCCTGTGTCTCCTGCGTTTCACCGTTATTTTATTGAACAGGGCTTTTGCAAGCAAAGACGGAGTGGC
Source organism: Galeopterus variegatus (assembly GCF_000696425.1). NCBI lineage: Eukaryota > Metazoa > Chordata > Mammalia > Dermoptera > Cynocephalidae > Galeopterus > Galeopterus variegatus. The sequence goes on from NW_007792511.1 coordinate 1,469, forward strand.
AAAGAAATCTGTATTAGATTATAAACTATGTCCTCTTAAAGTATTTCGGTTTGTGAACCACAGAAAGCTAATACTATTTTTTATGTTGTCTTTTGTGAAAAGGTGGTTTGGATTCTATAGCTTTTTCTGTCTAGCTATGTTATCAAATTTATCCAGATCAGGATTGCTGTTTCTTTTGATTACTTGTCCACATTAACTTACACACCCTAAAAAGGTGTGTAATGGGTGTTATGGGTTTTCCCGTACCTGATAAAAGAATTT
>NW_007792512.1:0-1729 GCF_000696425.1 Galeopterus variegatus
TAAATGGAACCAGGAATACATGTCCAGGTGCTCTATCAGTTGAGAGAATCAGAAGACATGACGTTTGCCTTGGGTTAAATGTCCCCCCAAAACTTAATCCCCACTGTAACCGTTTAGGGTGGGAAATCCTATTATGGTGATTAAAAGGTGTGGCCTTGATGGTCCATGCCACAATGAATGGATTAAAAATTGTGGTCACAGGTGTGGTTCTGAGGGCTTTAAAAAGAGAGTGAATGAGAAGGTTAGTCTCCGCTCTCTCAGCGTCCACTATCTTGCAATGTGAGGAGTCACTGTTGCCATGACTAGATGGCACAGTGGACTTTGGAAGTGGCCCTTGGACTTTGGACTTCCCAGCTTCAGAAATTGTAAGCAATAAATTTTGTTTTCTTATAAATTATCCAGTTCCATGTATTTTTTATGAGCAACCAAAACAGAGTAATACAGAACATTGGTACCAGAGAAGTGGGATGTTGCTTATAACATATTGAAAATGTGGAAACAACTTTGGAACTGGGTGTTGGGCAAAGATTGAAGAGTTCAGAGGACTCAAAAGAAGACAAAACCAGGGAAAGTTTGGAATGTTTTAGAGACTGATTAAATGGTGGTGACCAGAATGCTTATGGAAATATGGACTGGAAAGGCCATTCTGAGAAGACCTCAGATAGAAATGAGAAGGAGCTTATTGAAAACTGTGGCAATGATCACCTTTGCTGTGAACTGGTAATGAGCTTGGCTGCATCGTTGTCCATGCCCTAGGACTATGTGGAAGTTGGAACTTAAGAGCTGTGAGCCAGAGTACTTGTTGGAAAAAATTTTTAAGCAGCAAAGCATTAAGGAACCTACATGGCTACTTACAACAGCCTATGCTGAGTTATGGTGGCAAAGGCATGACATAAAGCCACAGTTGAAAAGGGAAGCAGAGTGCAAAGATTTAAAAAATTTGCAGCCTGGCCATGTGGTAGAGAAGCAGAGAGCATTTTCAGTATAAAAATGCAATGGCTCTAAAGGATTAATACAGAAGAAAGTGATTATCAAGAGAAGGGGGAAAAGGCCCTGAAGGCATTACAGATGCCTCTGGGGCCAAATCTTCAATTTTGGGCCCAAAGACCTGGAGAGACAGAATGGTTTTGGGGAACAGGCCTGAGACACCCTCCATGGGCTCACTGACCAAGGCTACCTTGAGAAGCTGCTCCCTACACCAGCACCCCAGCTGCTTTAAGCTACTCCAGCTGTGGCTAAATTGACCCCATATGTGGTTGGATTTGCAGCTTTGGAAAATACAAGCTGGAAGCCTTGTTGTTGCCCACATGGTGTTAGGTCTGCAAGCTCACAGTACACCAGATCTCTGAAGGCTTGGGAGCCTCCACCCCGATTTCAAAGGATGTATGGAAAAGTTTGGGGGCCCAGAAAGAGATTTGTTGTAGGGGCAGATTCACCACAGAGTCTTCGCTAGAGCAATGCCAAGCAGAAATGTGGGGACAGAGTTGCAGCAGAGAAACTCCATCAGCTCCATGCCTAGTGGAGCCGTGGGAGCAGGACCACCACAGAGGCCCCAGAATTGTGGAGCTACCAGAGTGGAATGCTAGCCTGGGAGAGGTGAAGTGTGGCCTGAGACCAGGAAAGCCATAGGAGCAGAGCTTCCTGAGGATTTGGAGACCCAACCCCCACACCAGCTTGCAGAGGAGTTCGAACATGGAGTCAAGGCACATGATTAGCCAGTTTTGAGATT
>NW_007792513.1:0-1729 GCF_000696425.1 Galeopterus variegatus
CACCTAAAAGAAAATAAAAATGCTCAAAAGTTTTCTCCAAGGAAGAATGAGCCTCTCCTAGATGTTTTGCTGGTTTCTCATAGAACCTGCACAAAGAATGGAATTCAGCAAAGACTAAGTAAGGATGGAGAGGTAGAAAGATTGAGGTGGGAAAGAATGAAGTTGAGGAGCTCTGATCGGATGACATTTCTCTTCTCAGAAACATGGGAGGCAAGGCCAACAATTGAGTGTGAGCAAAAAGTAGCAGGGGAAGGACTTGAGGAATATGAAATGTGCTCAGGGGTATGGCTGAGTGATAAGAAAAAAACCAAAAAGTATTAAAAGGATTGTTTTAACTGCTGATCCTAGCTGAGGCTAGGGAACATGCTTAGGAAAAGTGGGCAGTGGTATTGCCCAGGCAGAACTCCTCATGACATTCTCTAGGTCCCTAAGTTTTCCCAAGTTTCTGAGCATTTCCTTGTCCAGCAGCCTCCCTTGCCTGCTGAGTCTCACAGTGCAGATCTGACTCTCTTTTAGTCAGTCATTTCATACCTCTGCTTAGCACTGCCTCCATCAAGTGCAGATGTTGGGGTTCTGCATAACTCCTCAGAGCCCTACCACTGTGGGACTATTTCTGGATACTGCATGAGGATATTAGAACTTTTAAATTCATTCCCTTGATTTTCTTTTTTTTACTTTCAGTGTTGACCATTTACCTCCCCACTTTTATCACCTTCTCTTCACTTTCCCTCGCTTTCCTTATAACTATATAGCCATTCCCCTTTATAAAATTCACTCTCACCTCCAATCTTCCTTTCTAACCTTATCTCTAGTTACTTTTTTTTTTTTTTTAAAGATGAGTGGTAAGGGGATCTTAACCCTTGACTTGGTGTTGTCAGCACCAGGCTCTCCCAGTGAGCGAACCGGCCATCCCTGTATGGGATCCGAACCCGTGGCCTTGGTGTTATCAGAACCACACTCACCCGAGTGAGCCACGGGCCGGCCCTCTAGTTACTTTTTGAATATTTGTTGCAATTATCAATTTTTTCCAAAAATCCATTCTTCCCTTTTCCTGTACATATGTCTCCTCAGCTTGACTACATTTCCCAGCTTCCCTTGCTGCTAGGTGAGGCATTGTAACAACATTTTTGCTGACAGAATGTGAGCAGAAGTTATGTATGCAATATCTGTCTCACTTACTTAAAATAAATTGCTTTCCTTGAGCTTTCTGCCATTTCCCTTCTTACAAGCTGAAATGTAGAGGTTGTGGCAACTTCATTATGGTGAAGAGAATAACATCCTAGGAGATTAACAGTCATTGACTTGGGAGGAGCCTGGACCCCTTAATGACTTAATGGAGCAAAGGCTACCCCATCAATCTGTAAACTACACCACTTTTCATGCACACCTTCAGATTGTTGAGTGAAAGAGAAAAATTAAGTCACCATATATTTGGGTCTCTTTGTTGTAGCAGATTAGCCTTTAATATTTATTCTTGAGTGGTAACATATGGTTAACATTACAGGAGGGAAATTCCTTGTTTATGTATCTTTTATTTCATTGAAAAAAAGGTAACCTGCTTGGGCTTAACACTGCCAAGGAAGGTAGAAATTTTCTGTGTAATTATTTCTATTAGTGATCCACTCATAATGATAACTAACATGGTTTCTAAAATGGATTCATTAGAGAGATCGGAAAATGGCGACGGGTCTGGAGCACCCGTGTCAGGAAACAGCGCGATCCTGAGAGC
>NW_007792514.1:0-1729 GCF_000696425.1 Galeopterus variegatus
AAGCCAGTCTGTGGTGTTATAGGTCAGATAACGAGCACTTGAACTGAAATGGTGGTGATAAGAATGAAAGTGAAAGACAGTAAAGATTAAACAAGAACATGAAGGGCCGGCCCGGTGGCACACTGGAGAGTGCGCCGCTTGGGAGCACAGCGGTGCTCCCGCTGAGGGTTCAGATCCCATGTGGAGACCGGTTCCTGCTCTCTGGCTGAGCGCAGTGCGGGCGCAACACCGAGGGTTGCGATCCCGTTGCCGGTCAGTAAAAAAGACAAAAAGACAAAAAGACAAAAAAAAAAAGAAGAACATGAAGCTAATGTCTTGTATGTGGGTACCAAAAGAACAAGAGAGAATTAAGGTTGACTCCTTAACTTTCAATAGGAGGACGATAGCAGTAACAAAAGTAAGGAAAACCTGGACTAAGGTTGATTACAGAGTAAAAATAATAACTTACGAGTAATGCAACTCAGAGGTGGCAGTGGAATGTCTAAATGCAGAAGCCCACCTGAAAGTTGAGAATAAAGATTAGGAAAGAAGGTTTGGTGAGAACTATATAAAATAGGAAGTCTTGTTTTTATAGATCATAGTTGAAGCAATGGTAACAGATAAAATCGCCAAAGAAAAGGCTGTCAGAACAGTATTAACAAGATGTATCCAAGATCTTAGACAATTTTTATTTTCTGAGTTGGGAAGAATAAAGAGGAACCAAAAAGAGTAGACTAAGTATTAGAAAGGTGTTAGAAGTAATAACTGGAAGAAGATGGAAGAGAAAAAGGGGGAGGAGGTGTGATTGATTATGGTCCTTGTGCAAAGCTCATCACAGTACTCACAAGCTGACTTTATGCTGAGTTTATCTAACCACACAAAAACAGTATCTTGTAAAATAAGTGTTGTTATTATCCATTTACATATAAGAACACCGAGATCCAGAGATTTGCTAAGTGTTTCAAGGGCACACAGATAGCTAGCAGCAAAGTCTTGATTCAAATCGAATCTTTCTATCTCCAGAGCTCAAGTTCTTAGCATTACAAGAGAGAAGAATAAGAAAAAAATGTCTTTTCTGGAAGGCAAGGCATAAAGAAAACCTTAACAGGAGAAAGTATTTTCAATCATGAAATAATTTTAAAATCAAGGCAAATAAGTTGAGACTTTTCAATCATAGGCTTCACGGTCATCAAATGGGCTTAAGACTTGCTCTGAAACAGATGTAAGAAAGGGAACAAGTGAAGGAAGTGGGGTCATTTTGAAATGGAGAGGGAAGGGTTCATATCAGATATTTTTTTCAAGATCACTGTTTTTCAACCATACCCCCTCTTGTCTTCCCTAGAAACTTTCTTATTTATCGTTCTCCTCTCCCATGGACTCTTTCATCAAGTATCCAACTTGGACAGTCTCTCTTATCCCAAAACACCCCTTCAGTCCTGCTACCTGCTTCATGCTCCCACAGACTTGCTTTAATCCTCTTACTTCTGGGAGTGATATTGAAAACTCAAGAATATACCAAATTCTTCCCCTTATCTGATCAGTTTGAAATTATGAAGGAGAGAGACTGACAACCACTAGAAAATGAGGGAAGGTTGTGAACAGAAGTCTTGATTTTAGTAAAAAGGTAGAAGTTTGTAGAAAAGATAGAGGAAACTTTTCTGAATATGCCTTAAAACCTCATATTTTTCTTTCTTTTTTTTTTTTTTTTTTTCCTTTTTGTCTTTTTTCGTGTCCGGCAACAGATCGCAAC
>NW_007792515.1:0-1728 GCF_000696425.1 Galeopterus variegatus
GCTATCTAGAGGCCCCCAGACACCAGTCCTCTCATTAGCATACAAAGGACACTCTTATCACGCTGGACATTGCAAGGATTTTAGGAGCTATGTGACTGGAAACTGATCAAAGACCAAACATATATTTCACAATATCACAGTTGTCACTTACATTTGCCAGCAAGTAGTTCTTTGATTCAAGGATAATTGCAAATGTGGTTATTTTTTACAAGTAAAATATTATTATAAGAGTTTTCATAAGAGAAAGTCAAGGAGAAGAAATTAACAATTACTGGGCAGCTAGGACATGCCAGCAGCTCTTCTAAGAGTATTACGTGTCTTAAATGTATCACCTGGATACTAACTGGAACTGCCCATCCCACATTCTCTCTCGGTTTCTGAGCACTCTTCCCCTGGGAGTCCCTGATTCTGACATGAACCTCACTCAAGTCTCACTGTATTCCCCATTTTCTTCTCCCAGGACCAGGCCTTTGCAGAAGTGACGTCTGTCACCTATCTCTCTCCCTAAGCTCACTGTACAAACCATTTATGATATAGAAAATTCTATTGAAAGTTGGAGACATCAAAGGAAATCACATCACAGAACAGCAACAAAACTCAAAAACTAACATTTGGCATTTCTGTTATTAAAACATTTCTCAGCAGACAATAACAAGCATCAGTGAGGTTATGGAGAAGTTGGAAGTTGCATATGTTGACAGTAGGAATGTAAAATGATACAGCCACTTTTGGTTTTTTGGGTTTCTTTTTTTTATTTTAACTTCTCAATATACATTGTAATAGATTTTCATGACCTTTTACCCATTCCTCTTCCCCTCCTCCCCTCCCCGCCTACATCATATCTGTTCACTTGTCTTAAAAAGTTCAAGGAATTGTTGTGATTGCTGTGTCTTCTCCCCCTGCCCCCGCACCCTATGTTTGTTTGTGTATTTATTTATTTATGTTTAGCTCCCACAAATAAGTGAGAATATGTGGTATTTCTCTTTCTGTGCCTGACTTGTTTCACTTAATATAATTTTCTCTAAGTCCATCCATGTTGTTGCAAATGTTACTATTTCATTCTTTTTTTATAGGGGAGTAGTATTCCATTGTATAAAGATACCACAGTTTCCTTATCCACTCGTGTGATGATGATGATGATGATGTTGGACATTTGGGGATACAGACACTTTTGAAAACAGCTTGTCAACTCCACAAGATGTTAAATATAGAGTTAACATATAGCCCAACCCCACAATTCCACTCTTACGAATACACCCAAGAGATGAAAACATAGATCCTGTTAAAGTAAAAATTATTCTGACTCTTGTTAAAATAGTAAAGAAGACTTTATTTAGGATTATTGTGGCAGGTGTCAAGACTATCACAACAGGGGAGATAGAACTCAACTCCAAGCACAGCAAAGCCAGCTGGGATTTATAGCCAAAGAGCAGAGTGAGGGGTTCACTGGATGAAAAATTGCTAAAAGAAGGCATCAAAGGTAGAGGAACTCTTGCTAAACCAACTTAACAGGATTCTTGCTGAAGGCAGGCAAGGGATAATACATCAAAGGTGGGTGATATGGAACTTGATCAGCTATCAAAGGTGATCAGATACTAAGGGTAGGGGGATTTAACAGGATTCTTGCTAAAAATGCGCTATCCAGGCCTGGCAAAGTCAATACCCACTTGAAAAGAGGGTTTAGAGGAACCTGACTAAAATTTGGTCAAAGAGAGAAAAGCTTGTTCA
>NW_007792516.1:0-490 GCF_000696425.1 Galeopterus variegatus
TGAAAAGAAGGACGTTGTTCATAGTAACATCAGAGCAAGCAAGACTTAAGAGAGGGGGGAGGTCACAGAAGAAGTGATTAATCACATTCGATCTATAGGATGGTATCTCAAGAACTAAGCACAAGTTAATCAGAGAACACACCAATCCACAGAGGTAGCAGCAAGATACCAGCTCTCCACAGACCTTCTCAGACATGTAGACCATGTACAGCAGTGGGTTACAGATGGCCACAAAGCGGTCATAGGCCATCACAGCAAGTAGAAAGGACTCAGTGATCACACATGTGCAAAACAAGTAGAATTGCACCATGCACCCCAGGTAGGAGATGGCTTTGTCCTTGTTTAATATATTAGCCAGCATCTTTGGCACAATGGTAGAGGAGTAGCAGAAATCCACAAAGGACAAGTGGCTGAGGAAAAAGTACATGGGGGTGTGAAGTCGAGAGCTGACTCGAATCAGTGCAACCATGCCCAGGTTGGCCAAAACCGT
>NW_007792516.1:1466-1728 GCF_000696425.1 Galeopterus variegatus
AAGGAGAATGAACTCTGTCACAGTGCTGCAGTTCTCCTCATCCATGTCCCCACTCTATTTGGGATTGGAGGAAAAAACTAAAAATTATTCTCCATTACATGATCTAAAATTTAGTTTCGTCTTTCTCCTATAAATAGACATTAGAAGAAGTAAGATAGTTAATTTCATTAGCCAAAAATATGACTTCTTTTGTAAAATTTTTGAAAAGTTCAGAGTGTGTATAATACAGATCCATAAACCTGACAGTTTATTTCAGGGATCA
>NW_007792517.1:0-1728 GCF_000696425.1 Galeopterus variegatus
TGGATTCCAGGTGTGTATCTAAAACAGCTTTTGACAGATGTAAATATTTCCTGAGCAATTAAGCTTATCTTATGATGTGTATCGTAAAGTCCTTTAAACAACATAAATTCAAGTAAGGCAGTACGAAAGAGAATTAATTCCACCTTGATTTCAACCTCTCCAATGTTTACTACCTGGGTGACCTTGTGTAAACCACAACTTCTTTTCAACTTTCTTTATGTTTTAGAATGCTTTCTTTATGTTTTAGAATGCCCAAACATATGAGATAATACACTCAGAAATGCCAGGCACATTGTCACTTGAATATTCTTAGGGTGAATGCCCAAACATATGAGATAATACACTCAGAAATGCCAGGCACATTGTCACTTGAATATTATTTATTATATAATATATAATATTCAGTTATTTCATTAGCTGATGATTTAGTGATTGTTAGTTGTGTCTGTGATTCTAATAATTTATTTCTACCATTTTGATAGTAAGAATATACATTTTTTGAGGAGCTGCAGTAGTATTCTGTATTTATAATTTGGGAAAAAAATATAAATACTTTTGCTTTCAAAATCTGAAATAAGGAAAACTAGGAATCTGTAGGCCACTCTAGGCTTTTTCCAAGAGGAGTTTTCCTCTGGTTCAGTTTTCACTGGATACGAGGATATATGTTTCCCTCCGAGTTGCAGCGTGCTTTATTTTCTGGAACCTTTTCACATGAAGTCATTCCTTGTTCTTTGTTTACTTGGGCCTATGGCCATGTCTGAATCAGGTCAGTGTAAACGTTGACCTACGTACTGAGACTTCTGGACAAGACTGCAAACTAGCATGGGAGGCTGACTCCCTCTCCCCAACTCAACCTGGAAATCCTATACAAGCAACCTAGAGGATTATTGATAATAGCCACTAATTAGGGAAACAGTGGGAAGGAGCTTCCTAATTATCCTCATCTTTTCATTCTACAGTTGCTTTGGATGAATCATTGTTTTCCCCAATGACCTGCAGGTGAGGGGACACAGCCGCCCCAGGGCAACACAGGTGGATGAGGCAGGTGACATGAGAGTGCTGCAAAGGATCATTGATAACTATCTTTTTATGTGGGGAGATTGGTTCTGTCTTCTTGGTTAATGGACAAGATCACTACAGCAGAGGAAAGCAGACCCTAGGAAGAGCAGTGCCTGGGCAGAAGAAATGGAGTTCAGGGAGTGGTAGTGTTGGGAACTGGGGTAGAAATAGAGAATCCTGGATATGCAATAATAGAGGTTCTTCTAAGTCATTTCCATATCTCGTAAACATACCAGGAGGAGAGCACATGCTAACTCTAAGTTTTCATTCCTATTCTTAAATAAGTACTACTAGCCAAGGTTATCAATATTCCTAACAGAATCTGAGCTCAGAGAAAGAGAGAGAAAGAAAAAATAATTCTGAGAAGGAATACTAGCCTTTTGAAAGAAAAATAGATACTGAAAGATCATATCAGAAGAAGATGAATTAATGACCCAGATAAAACAATTTGAAACAAATAAATTAAATATCCTCAGAGAGGAGGAGAGAAGATTGCAAATATGAAACAGGAACAATCAAAGACCAAGTAGAAACTAATGGAGATAGGAATCAAACATTTCATAGCAAAGTGGATATAGCCAAAGAATAAATCAGTGAGATAAAGGATCTGGTTAGGGAATTTTCCCAGAAGGTGCAATAAAGGGTTAAAAGATGAAAAATATTTAAGAA
>NW_007792518.1:0-1728 GCF_000696425.1 Galeopterus variegatus
GGGTTGCGATCTGTTGCCGGTCACGAAAAAAGACAAAAAGGAAAAAAAAAAAACAAAACTAAGAGCTGAGTAAGACAAATCATGGAGATTTTTCAAAAATGAGTAACGTGCTTTCTAGTAATTTTTTTCTTAATTATTGGGTAACATCTTCAAATTCTACTTTATTATTTTGCAGATTCCCTTATGAATTCTGACATTAATTTAGTCAGATGTTAAATGTTTCCATAGAAAATATATCAACATACTCATTATTTAATGCCCCAAATTCCCAGGACATTTCTGATTTTAAAATGTAAATAACTAAGATGTTTATTTCAATTTGACTTTTTTATTGATGTTTACTTATTAAAAATTAAAATTCCATCATATTATTACAAACATTATTCTTTGTAAAGACAGCTTTTACTTAAAATAGTTCTGTTAATTTCATAAAAATGTTCTTTCATTCCACCCAATTAATAAGAAGGAAAACCCTTTAAACCACCATCATCATATCCATTCTCTAACTGATCACAGTAAACATAAATAAGTTTCAACTATAGCCAGTGCTACTGATCAAAAATATATTCCAATAAAGGTTACTTGTATATCAAAAAGATGTAACAGTAGGTGAAAAGTAAACCTTTTTTAGACACTTATATTTATTCTCCTTAACTCTCTAATGTTTGTCTTTAAAAAAATTTCCTGCCAAACTTTACTATATCTAATATAGTAACTACCTTTTCTTCCACCAAATCTTATTTAAATTCTTAATGAAGCAAATGCTTTTATTTGACTAAATTTATTTTCTATTCATTATTGTTAGTCTAAATATATTATCACAATAATATACAAAATAGATTCATGTCCTAGTCTGTTTAGACAAAACATCTTAGACAGGGTAATTTATAAACAACAGAAATTTAATGCTCACAGTGTTGGAGGCTAGGAAGTCCCAGATCAAGGCGACAGCACATTCGGTGTCTGGTGAGGGTTAGTTTTCTGCTTCATAGATAGTGCCTTCTTGCTGCATCTTCTAATGGCAGAAGGGGTGAACCAGCTACTTTGGGCCTAATTTGTAAGGGCACTAATCCCATGCCCTTGTTACTAAATCACCTTCTGAAGGCCGCATCTCTTAACACCACCACAAGGGGAATTAGGTTTCGACATATGAATTTGGGGGGAAATAAACATTCAGACCATAACAATTAGCAACAGTTTCATGAACAATTAGTGTTTTTCTGATCAGGGGGCTAAAACTTTAATTAAATTAATAGCATCAAACATAAAATCCCATTAGTCTAAGATCTTTCAGTCAAAACCTTCATTAATAGAAATAATTCCAATGTAATAAAAATAATTTGTATTTGCATTACTTTGTACCAGTGAAAATTTTAATTCACTCAAGACTATTATATTGTCTTCCCAAGCTGTCCAAGAGAGAATAGAGGGAAGTAGTACTTTAATATTTGGCACACTGCAGAAAGTAAAACTTTCATAGCCTGGGTCAGTATGTTAAGATCCCAGTATAAAATCTTTGATTTGTATGTAGTGTCTAAGGTTTTCCTTGCAGCAATACATTTGTCATAAGTACACCTGAAATGTCATTGCGAGTTGTAACAACACTCACTCTAGGTGGCAGTTATCCCAGAGAAGTTCGAAGTGAAAATTCTGATAGAAAGTCTTATTTTTAAGGAATGTTTCATTTTACTTAAAATCATAAAAATGTTAAAAATATTTCTGTTCATT
>NW_007792519.1:0-1728 GCF_000696425.1 Galeopterus variegatus
ATACGTATGTTTAAAATATGAAAATATGTATGAGAATTTATCCAGCGATTTCAGCATGATGATTTTTTTTCTTGGAGGAGAGGAAGGAGGGAGGGATTGAAGGCTGGGTCTTTAGCCATATCTCTTATATTTCTTTGATAAAATAGCTAAGGCAAATATACCAGATTGATATCTGTTTAATTTTGATGCTGGATATGCAGGTATTAATCATATTTTCTTTCTTTTTTCAGTGTTTAAAATGTTTCAAAATGGAACATTAATAATTGAAACATTCCAAAAATTTTTAAAGTTAAAGAAGGGTACACTACATACTGTGACTAAAATGAAAAAAGAAAAAAAAAAAAAACCCACATGAAAACACCTTCTGGCATTTCTTATCATTAGAAGCATCTCATGAATGGAAGGTAAAGATGAGAAGATGAAAAGAGAAAAATCATTTCTGATTTTATAGTTGACTACATACCTAGTCCTTTATTGTCTTATCACTACTAGTAGCAAAAGTGGTCTGAATATTCTTGTCCTATACTAATTATCTTAAGTAGTACTAAAGTATTAGCAAAAATTAAACTGATAAAAACCTACTCTTCCTTCTCAACTCCTCAACCAGTAATTAGTGTGTGAAAGAGGGATAAATATTTTAACTTGCTTAAATAGGTCAACTGAAGTTTCTTCTTTATATGATGTATTTATTCTTATCTCTTCCCCAGGTTACTTTCTGAATAGAAAGATTAGAATCACTTACACACTTGCCATATTTTGTTTTCAAATTGACTCTGAATATTTTTCTCCTAGAATAGGTGTTTATTTTAATGAATATTTTATGAATTAGTAAAAACTCAAATTCATTTGCCTTATCTTTTGTTTTCCATTAATTTGTATGATGCATGTGACTTAAGTTTTATGTAGGGTTTAGTTACATAAAGAAAGATGGAATGAATTAAAATAAAAAGACATAACAAAAAATTAGGTGGTTCTTTGAAAATACAGTAAACTGAATATTGGTTAACTAATGAAGGGGTAAAGGATGAAAATAGAGAAAATACAAATACACCAAATTAGAAATGGTAATGGAGAAAAAAAAATAGATATAAGAGGATATTCAAAAAGTTTTAAGACTTAAGTAGATTCAGATAAGTTTTTTTAAAGCCAGATAAAAAATGAATGATTTTCTAGGAAATATTATTTCCTGCAACTGATACTAGTAAAGACAGAATAATCTAAATGGAGAAATTGCCATAAATAAATGAGAAGAAATAAAGTTGGGAGATAAAGCTACCCTCCAAAATATATCAGACCCAGTTGTTTTTACAGGGGAATGCTATTAGGCATTAAAGAAGAGAGCGTTCCAGTGGTATTGAGACTTTTCTGAGCACATAAAAAGGTAGAAAACTTTCATAATTTTAAAAACAATGAAATGAATATGAGATAGGTACCAAAACCCAATGAAGACATGACCAGAAAACAAATGTCAGTCTCAGTTATGAATACTGATGCAGAAATTCTAAATAAAATATGCCAATGGACATTAGAATAATAATACAGCAATATGTGCTGAAAAGACATTTAGAGAAATTGAATATGCATTCTTTTAAAAAACTCCTTGATAAATTTAGGATGCGTGGATTTCACATGATAACATATATATATAGTAATGTAAAGCGATGATGGATCTCATTAAAGCAGGAATAAAATAAGGATATAACTTTTATCAGTTTTATTAATTTTTTT
>NW_007792520.1:0-584 GCF_000696425.1 Galeopterus variegatus
GGAGGGGGAGAGGGAGGAGGGAGGGAGGTTTTGGTGATGGGACACAATAACTAACTACATTGTATATTGACAAAATAAAAATAAAAAAAAAAGAAAGGGCATCCATGTTGAAAGATACAAAATCAACACCTCCAAATCAGTATTGTTTTTATTCTCCAATAGCAAACTAGCAGAAAAAGAAATCAAGTAAATAAGCAGTCACCAAAAAAATAAAATACCTAGAAATAAATTTAACCAAGGAGGTGAAAGATCTCTACAAAGAGAACTACAAATTACTACTGAAAGTAATTAAAGAAGATGCAAAAAGATGAAAAGACATTCCATGCTCTTGCCTTGGAAGAATGAACATTGTGAAAATGTCCATACTAGCCAAAGTGATGTACAGATTCAATACAATCCCCATCAAAATACCAATGACATACTTCAAAGAAATAGAAAGAGCAATCGAAACCTTTATATGGAACAACAAAAGACCTGAAATATCCAAAGTGATCCTTAGCCAAAAAAATAAAGCTGGTGGCAAAACATAATTTGACTTCAAATTATACTATCAAATCATAGAAACCAAAACAGCATGGTATTGG
>NW_007792521.1:0-1728 GCF_000696425.1 Galeopterus variegatus
AACTGAATACATTGACATGTGAGAGTAATCAGCACCTCCATGAGAGGAAAACATGTTCTGCTAAGGCAGTGGGTCCAGGGAATGAGATCATTGATTTTATATCACTATCAATATTGCTGTACCAACCTTTGTGCCTTCTCTGTTTATACACGGCTTTCGTGAGCATGGAATATGAAGTGTGGGGATGCCTCCCTCCACGACTGGCCTAGCTCCTCACTCTGAGTGCCTGAGATGACAGTGACAAATACGACACCATCCATCAACACGGGAATATCAATAATCCTCTTGGTAATAAGTTGATTGCTTCATGCGACATTCACCCATGAGAGCGAGAAAATTGTCCTCATCAAAATTTTCTCATCTAATATTTATTGGCATTATTTACCTGTTGATTCATGTTTTCCTTATTTTTTAAATGTATTTTGAAGTAACTTTAGGCTTATACATATGTTGCAGAAATAAGACAAGGAATACCATGTACACTTCACCTACATTTTTTGCTTTATAGTTGTTTATGGTAGTTAGTCTTATCCAGTATGAGGATTTGCCTTTCTTGCCAAAGTCCTTTTACCATAACCAATATCCTTGGTGCTGAATGTCTGTTTCTGATATGAGATCCTGCAGGATGTTTTCTAAGACCAAGGACTCTAGTTGTGCTTGAGGAATAGTGAAGCCATGGGAACACACACATGGGCTAAAGTTGTCATCCATCATTTAGATTTTTCCAGAAGCAGAAAAAGTAATAGAACAATGGAAGGGCCAATTCACGTCTCTGAAAATAAAACCAAATTGATGTGACTGAGGAAGTTTTATGACATGTGTTTTATGACATCGTTTTCCAGAAAAAACTCTGAGCTCTAAATTAATTCCATCACAGGCATTTCCCTGTAATCTAGTTCCCAGCATATGGTCCTATTCAATGGGCTGTATAGGAGGCTTGGGCCCAATAGCTACAACACAGCGGTCTGGGAATAAGAGTGTAGAAGTAGGATTAATTCCTTTCACCACATTTGTGGTGACTAAAGGCAAAGTTTTATTTATGCCTTCACAATCCTTCCACTAGGGCACATAAGTTGTTCCACTTAATCTGAGTTTTTCTTTATTGTCTTCTTAAAGGGGATACTTGTGACTATGGCTCAGCTGATAAAGAGAGTTTCTCTACCAGGGATTGTAACTGACTCATGTCTTTCAGGCTAAGATGGCACCAATGCACCGAGACAAAGAGGAGTCAGTCTGGCCTTTGTGGCAGAGTGGACAGAATGTGGACCTGTGTGGAACCAACTAAGAAAAGAGAAATATAAGGACACACTGGGCTGGATATTTGTTGTTCCCATTCGTGTCCCCCAGGCCAAGACAAATGTTAGCAGCAATTGTGTTGGATATTTATTTATGGACATGATCCCTCTTTACCTGAAACAGCTCTCAGGTGATGCATAACTTCCTTCACTGTAGTGGGAACTTTGAGTCCCACAGGTCGCTACCGCCCTGAAGTGTAGATAAGTTAAAACTCTCAGGGGTATCCACCAGCAACGGAGGTTGAAACAGGAAGATAATGCCCCACTCTTAGTGCACAAGGTCAATATGTGGCTTCTCAAGAAATTCCAAGGGAAGAATCTCTATTTCCTTCTAGTGGTGACCTCCATAACATCAAGCCCATCCATACAACTTGATTTGCTATTTTAAACTATAGAAATTTATTTTAGTACATTTTAAACTTTAGTTTCCAGA
>NW_007792522.1:0-1728 GCF_000696425.1 Galeopterus variegatus
GGGGGTGGAAAATGAAAGTGATAAGGGAGGAAAGAAAGAAAGAAGAGGAAGACAGAAGCAAAATAATAAAATAAGAAATAAAGTCATTGTTTAGCAAACATTTACAACGTTAAATTTCTGGTCAATTCAATAGTTTTTCATTTTAAGTAATGTCTCAAAAAACTTTGTGAGTGTCTCTCCAAACAAAGAATACCTACAGGTGTGTCTGGCATAATATCCCTGGAGTAAGCAAGACTAAACCAAGAGTGGTTGGCTAGGCCAACCTAGGAGAAGGAGCAGGGAAACATCCATGCAGACTCTGAAAGAGAATAACCAAGTCATGGGTATTTTCCTTTGATAACCCAGATATTACTTTATTGCGATTCTGTTACTTTCTAGTTCTATAATTAGGAAAGATTATAAAACAAACTATGTAGATCAATAGTTATGAATGGTAAAAGTAACTCACATTCTCAGAGCTTCTCATTAAAAAATTTTTGATAGCAAATACAAGGTACAACCAATGATAAGAACATAAACATGATGGAGCTGAAATCACTTTATCCTCAACTACAAGCACAACTCCTATCTTGTAGGGATCTTATGAAATTAAATGGGCTAATACATGTAAAGCAATTATAAGTTCTCAAAAAATGTTAGGTATTACTATTCTCATATAGTTCTCAGAAGGGCACTAGCTGAAGGCCTCATATCTAACAGTATTGATATGCTGATTTAAACTTCCATTCTTTAGCAAAAATGTACTAAACCCCAGATTTTGTAACCTCAATCAATTTTATGGTACACTCTGGAGTTGGAATGATCCTGCATGGTTGTCCTGAATGGACAAAATAATGAGACTTCAAACTTCTGCTGACCAGTCTTTGCACACAGATTGCCCCAGGAAAGGGCTGTGATCTTGGGGAAGGAGACACTATTCCACTGAGAGCAATTCCCAGAGAGAAGACAGCTGAGAGATGGCAGCTACCAATAGTCCCAGAAGCTGGGAGAGTAAGGGACTCAGTCCTGAAGGAGAACTCTGGGTGACTCAACACAGTATCCACCACAAACACAAAGGGCCTATTTGCACCCCGTTCCTTAGAGGTGGGAAGGTAAAGAAACTATGTTCTACTTCCAGTTCTCCCTAGGCACTCCCCTCTGTAGTACAGACACCAAGGTCCAGCCAATACCTATTGTAAATGAGTCAACACAATCTTAGATTGTGATCACTTCTATTTACCTGAGGACATTCACACCATTGTAGGAACAAGACTCTTCTCCAGTCTTAAAGTGGCATTAGTTTCATCAGCTCCAGTATCCCTGTTTATTATTCCCATCAAATTTAACTTCCACAGTTCACAGACTCTTCATACCATTCCTGAAACCCTAATAGCAGCACCATCCAATAAGAAATGTTTACACAGCATTTTCTTTATATTCTTGCTTCATTAGCCCACAGGGTATCTAGACCTGCAGGGTTGGGGTGGATAGCCTAGGAGCACAGGTGTCTGGCCACATATGTATGATCTGATTCATCTCAGAACACTGCCTTCACTCCTGACTAGGTCCAGCTTTTTTCCAGTATAGGCTGTCATCTGGTATCCACTATCTCAGTCTTATATAGGTCTGAAGTGATATAATCATTACTTAACATATAACCCTCCAAATTCAAGAACATTTGAGTACCACAGATCTTCCAATATGTGCCAAGTTCACACAATAGCAAGATTCTTACAACCCAGCTATTTT
>NW_007792523.1:0-1728 GCF_000696425.1 Galeopterus variegatus
CTCAATGTTAATTACTGCAAGCTTTCTCGAAGAATTTAGCCAACTGATTATACAATTTTTATAAAAAACATCAAAAGACCTAGAGTAGCCGATATAATTTTTGATAAAGAAGAACAAAGGTGGAGGACTCACACTACTTAAATTCAATGCTTATTGTAATTCTATAGTATTCAAGGCAGTATGTTATTGGTTCACTATAGATCACTTATACTTGAAAAGAATGTAATGTTGAGAAAGAGACCCACGCACATATAATCAATTGATTTTTTTGACAAACTTGCCAATATAATTAAATGGAGAAAAGAGAGTCCTATGTTGGGAAAATAGAATAGTTTAATCAGGCCCCCCGCCTCAGGTACAGTTGGGTGTGGTGCAGCACATTCTTTGTAAACAAATTGTGTGTGGGTGGGTGGAGTTAGTGCACATGTGCCAATGTATCTTTTTAGTTTTCTTGCTATTCTTATGTTCTTGAGAATTGTGTGGAGCAGCAACCCTGAACTGCTGGCAGGAAGAGAGCTTGTGTCTAAAAATAGAGTATGTTTACTTTGCTGGAAACTGCTCAGTTTTTCTTTGGACTTTACTGTAGCAGTTGAGTTTTGAGTTTCTCTTTGGACTGCCTAGCTCTTAGATGTGTGCAAAAATAAAGACTACTCTTTCTTCAAACAAGGCTCCAAGTTACCTAGCTCATAGACCTGCGTGGGAAGGCTTTGTGACCCAGTCTGGACAATGGGCTTGAGGAATCTGTGAGCTCCAGACCCAGCCCTAGCTCTACACCTTTCAACAGATAGTGCTGGAACAATTTTACAACCATAGGTAAAAACAGTGACCCTCAACCCATATACAAAAATTAGCTCAAAATAGATTGTAAACAAAATGTAAAACCTAAAATTGTAAAATTTCTAGAAGAAAATAGATAAGAAAATATTTGTGAGCTTTGGTTAGGTGAAGATTTCTTAGGACACAAAATCTAACTATAAAAAAATTAGTAAATTGGACATTATCAAAATGTAAACATTATGTTCTTCTAAAGACAACATTAAGAAATAAAAAGGCAAGCCAAAGACTAGGAGACAAGATCTGCCATACAGTTATCTGACAAAAGGCTTGTATCCAGAATATACAAAATTATTCTCAACTCAATAGTAAGAAAACAATCCACTTGAAAAGGAGTAACAGATTTGAGTAGACACACAAAAACAGAAGACCCAGGGATGGCAAATAAGCACATGGGAAACACGCAGCATCTTTAGTCATCAGAGAAATACAGCTTTTGTCACAATAAGGTACCACTACACACCCATTAGCAAGGCTGGAATTTAAAAGCACCACAGCAACTGCTGACAGGCCTTGAAGCAACAGTAACTGTCATTTATTAGTGAGAGGAATGTACAATGGTACAACTGCTTTAGAGAATAGTCTGGCAGCTTCTTGAAATGTTAAACACATACTTACTATACAATTCATACACTCTATTTATCCAGAGAGATGGCAGCACATGTCCACATAAAAATATTTTCATGAATGTTTATAACAGGTTTCTTCATAATAGTCAAATGTGCAAGCCCCAATGCCCCTCATCTGATGAGTGGATAAACAAACTGTGGAATATCTGTACATTGGAATGCCACTCGGCAATAAAATGGAGAAATTGATACACCAATTATCACGGTTGAATCTCAAGAACATTATATGGAGCAAAAGAAGCCAGTCATAAAACAGTAAATTTGA
>NW_007792524.1:0-1728 GCF_000696425.1 Galeopterus variegatus
TACAAAATGGTAATTACACATGGTTCTACCTAACATATGTTATGACACATGTTCAGACCCATGACCCATGACATAAAAAAGGCAATAGGAGATACTATATATTCAGAACCCTGACTTAAATTTTGCCCTGAGTAATCATCTAGCCTGTTCAGTGATTTTTCATTGACAAAACCCCATTCCTTTCTCCCAAAGATTTTTATGCTCTATTATTCCTCTCTTCCATGTTTCTAGTCACACCTGCCATTACCTCAGCTTTGGGAGAGAAATGAATAGAGTAATTGCACTAATTAAGCTTTTGCTAGGCAAGTACCTAAATTTTGCAAAATTTCATAATGGAAAGGATGCCATATTGAAAGAAGGCACTTGCATTGAAATATACATATTATTCAGCAGTTAATTTAAAGTATTGTCTACATCATAGGTTGAAAGTAAACTAATTACTGTCTTCTCCATGTCATCAATAGGGTGTTAAGAAAGAATACACACCTTGGGCCGGCCCGGTGGTGCACTGGAGAGTGCGCCGCTTGGGAGTGTGGCGGTGCTCCCGCTGAGGGTTCGGATCCCATGTGGAGACTGGTTTCCACTCACTGGCTGGGTGCGGTGCGGGTGCAACACCGAGGGTTGCGATCCCGTTACCGGTCAGTAAAAAAGACAAAAAGGAAAAAAAAATCACTGGCTGGGTGCGGTGCGGGTGCAACACCGAGGGTTGCGATCCCGTTACCGGTCAGTAAAAAAGACAAAAAGACAAAAAAAAAAGAAAGTATACACACCTTGTCCTAGAAGAGATCACATCTGGTTGAGAAATGAACAAAGATCAAACAGAGAAGCTAGCCTTCAAGGACATTTGTAGACTGTAGAGAATTTTAACCAGAATGTGTGAATAAGATAGCTCTTCCAGGTATGACCAGTGGACCCCTGGAATGTTGAGGAAACAGACTAAGGAGATCAGTCAGAGTGACCATGCACTATATATGACTCTACTGATAAACTTCACAGAACATATTGTGCACTCAGAGTTCATACATTTTTATTTTATTTTTTTTATTTAGCAGTATTTGAGGATTCACATAAGACTTGTTTTTCTATATTAAAGAATAACAACTCATTAATAGTAAGTGCTACGTAAGCTCATACTTATTCTAGTATGGACAGCAGGTAACAGGTGATTATAAAATTTGTATTGAGGGCAATTAGTTTTCACTCATAAAAATGGCAAATGTCTAGATTTTTCCACTTATACATCAGTTTTGCATCCCAATATTACCATGTGAATCTTTACCTGATTCTAGGTAGTACATATTCTGAAAACATGTATTTTCCTAAAACTCTAGGACAAAAGGCTAGAAAAGTATTTTGTTAAATATTACTGGGATGGGAAAGAAGAATGACATTCAGAGGGATTGGAAAAATGTATTTGTGAAATAATGAGTTTGTGCATAAAAATGATGACCTATCCTAGCAAACAAGAGGAAAGAAAAATATCCAAATCACGAAAAAGGAAAACAAATTTGGGCAGATTGTCTCAAAGGAGAATAAAAAGAGGTATAGAAAAACATTTAGATGGCATTATAACCCTAATCCAGTTCTTTTTTTTTTTTTCTTTTTTGTGACTGGTAAGAGGATCAGAACCCTTGGCTTGGTGTTGTCCACACCGGGCTCAGCCAGTGAGTGCACTGGCCATCCCTATATAGGATCTGAACCCGCGGCTGGAGCGTTGCTGCGCTCCCA
>NW_007792525.1:0-579 GCF_000696425.1 Galeopterus variegatus
GCGGGAACCGGTCTCCACATGGGATCCGACCCCTCGGCGCACTCTCCAGTGCGCCACCGGGCCGGCCCATGAATTTCACCTCAATAAAACAACAAGAAAAGTACAAACACATTACTTTTTCCAGAAAGCATTTCCAGAAAGCAGCCTGGCTTAGGTGGCCCTACACATACCTTCTGTAACATCCCATGTATAACTCTATTATTATACCATTATAAAATTAAGTTGTAATATTATTTTAATATGTCAACATATAGTGCTAGATTATAAATTCTTGAGGGCAGAGACTCTGGAAGTAACCAATGCCTGATACATGGTAAGTACTCAAAAAATGTTTGCTTTAATTTGATGGTACCCAGGATACTAACATAAAATGTATCTGCAAAACAGTTTTTCTAATTTGTTTTAGAAACCCAATAATCAGTCAAATATTTTACTTGGATTCTATTGAATTTCTTGTAATTAGAGCCCCTGAGTCTATTTTCACTGCTTAGTATGATCTTCTATTATTAGCTGCCTGATTATTCTCTGATTATAAACAACAATTTTTTAAAAATCTAGCTTATTTGTGTCTCTTTGATA
>NW_007792526.1:0-1727 GCF_000696425.1 Galeopterus variegatus
AGCCAGCCAGCCAGCCAACCAACCAACCAGCCAGCCAGCCAACCAACCAACCAACCAACCAGCCAACCAGCCAGCCAGTCAGCCAGTCAACCAACCAATCAACCAACTAACCAGCCACCCAACTAATCCCCTTTAAGAAGCTTTTGTAGTCTAACTGAATTTTATGACTGGGAAAGACTTTTGAAGCCATCTGAGATAAATTTATTTTAAACTCAAGAACCGATTTGCTTCTTGGTGACAGAAATGGGACTAGAACAAAGACCTCCTGGAGAGCAGGTCACAGAGCCACTGAAGTTCAATTTTATTGGTTTCAGAAGTGGCTGGTATAGGATAAATATTTAGCTGATGTTTTTGCATATATAACATGTGCTGGGAAGGCCATAACATTTTTAGGGTCTGTGACCATGATGAGAATCTGATGAAAGTTATGGGTCTTTTCCCTTCCAAAATGCCCGTATGACATACACACATAAATTTTTCTATTTGATTGAGGGGTATTCACGAACTTCTGAAGTCTTTTCAGGGCACCTCTGGGGAGAGGAGCTGGTTAAGGACATGGAACAGTGTTTTTAAGCAGGGCCCGGCTAGTTAGACATCATCAATTGAATTGGTCATGTCCCCATGCTCAGAGGTGATGTGGTTTTCCCTGGGTGCACTCTTGCCTGGGTGCATGCGTGGAGAGAGGAAGGTTGGATTGATTTAGAGCTGGGGCTTGCTGGGCTGGGGCGTGGCAGAGCATGTACATGTGAGCGTGTGAATTGTGGACACTATTAGTAATGAGTAACTGTGAACTCCAGGGAGGGAAGAGAAGGAACTCAAGAGGGGGTGGAAAGGTGTGGATACTTGGGAGAGAGAGGGTTTGCTGGCTGCTGAAGAACATGTTTAGCTGGAGTTGAGAATGGGAGAAGTAGAAAGCTAGGAAGCGGTGATCACAGGATAGGACTTTAGGGCAGGACTGCAGGAGTTGTGCACTTCCATGTGAAGACTGGGTTGAGGGTGTGACCACCATGGTGAGTCACTCATGAGTCTAGAGCATCGAATGTCATTTATGAACATAGAAGCTGTCCATGATGCACGTGGGATCTAAGGGTAGATGCCTGACGGATGCATGATAAGATCATCACTTAAATTGGGTCAGGGACCTCTCTTGGCTTTAGAGGGAGAAAATAAATCTCTGAAGTTGAATCTTGCCTGGAAACTTAATTACTCTGAGGCTGTTTTCTCTACCTGGCTTCTTGTCTCCCCCTCTCAAGTACACATGTACTTGGGAGTCAGCCCCAACTGAGTTTAGAGCCTCTTTAAGCTGGGGGACTATAGCCCAGTGCCTCAGCCTTCCCAGCAGCTTCCATCTGTAGCATGGTTATAATAACACCTAACTCAACCAGATAGTCAGTGAGACTGTGATGCCTGAACCAGTGCCTGTCATATCAGAAGTGCCCCATAACCCAGTTTCTTCCCACTTAACCTCCCTCTTGCCCAAAATGCCTGGTTAAAAAGGCTCTCTTGTGGCTTTTCATGTATCTTTTTCATTTAACTGTTTTGCATCCACTTTCTTGGAGATTATACAAAGCAACCATCCTAAGGATCCTATTCTGCCTAGGCACAGAGTTCCAAGGGAATAAAATAAAAAAGATTGCTATATTTTTTCACATACTTTTCTATGTCAAAAACCAATACTTAAAATAATAAATAAGCAAAAACAAAACAAGAACAAACATACCCCCCCC
>NW_007792527.1:0-1727 GCF_000696425.1 Galeopterus variegatus
ATCAGTTTTCCTCCTCCAAATTCAATCCCAATTTTCAAGAAGAGAACAGTGGTCGTACAATACCATCTCAGCACTCTCTAAGTCAGGCTTGCTTTGTGACTGTAAATGTTTTGTTTGGGGTTGGAAGGAAGTCCTTGCTGCCATCATCACACATCCTTCACCTCTAACAGAGTGAAATAAAAGATCCCAGTAGGTCATGAAAAATAGCTAGGATCCATCTCTAGGTTTCGCTGCATCAGTCTATCCTGACTTTCTGAGAGCATGGAGAACATTGGTCAGTTATGCTGAGAATCATTTACTGTCCCAGTTACACCTGCCCTGCAAATTACAATTTAGAAGCTCCACTTTGGGACCAAAAGAATCTCCACCAGCTACAAGTGAACAAGTTTCTTATACAACTGGATATACCTCAAGTAAGCTTCACAGAACAGAACAACTGGGGTGGATTAAATAACTTGTCTTTTTGAGGTTTCTGGTGCTGATGTTGGATACAGGTGACTGAAATCAGACAGAGGAGGTGGCTCTGGGTAAATCAGTCATCTTACAGGCAAAAAATTTTTTTTAAAAATCACATTATTCTGCTGATATTCATGATGTCAAAGGAATAGGCAGAAAGCCCTGGAGAGAATCTGCTCTTTGGTTAGAATCTTAATTCAGAAATTCTAAAAACTTTTTTCACTAAAATTCTTAATGTCTGCTAGGGGAAAAAAAACCATTCCCAGAATTATAAAAAGGTATTCTTTTTAGCAGGAATAAGGTCAATTCTAAATATAGAATAGGAGAGACACTGTTTTATATTTTAAGCAGACTTTCAAATTCATATTATCCACTATAGTAAACAAAAAATAGACTTTCATTTCCCATTCTAAAGGAAAGAAGTAACATGTAAAATGGAAAGATCAAGGGGAAAGTACTTACATTTCTTTCAGAATAATAGACTAAATATTATGAGCAACCTTCAAATGAAACAACAAAAATGTTAAAATTAAATATTTTTTCAAAAATCAATTTTAATGCATTGCTGAACTGCTCTGAAAGAATAAATCTGTAGATGCCAAAAACAAAGTGAAAACCAAAGAAACCTTGGAAGATAAGCAAGCATCAAAATGTTTTCCCCCTGAGGGTTTCAACCAAGCCTTGGAGACCTTGAGCTTCTGCTCTAAAGGCTGCAAGAGACACAAGGAAGCAGGTGTGAAGCATGGGGCTCACCCATGGAACGGCATCCAGTAGGAGACCCTTGCATAAATCTGAGACTCCCCAAGATCCTCACTCTCAGTTTACAGTAGGGGAGAGCAAGAATAAATTTTTACCTCAAATTTTCCCTGGGAATTTATAACAACAAGTAAATCCTCATATACATTGGAATTTATGATCTATATGTGGTCCCAAAAATCCAAAGTAGGGAGTACAGTCATTCCAGTTTGGTCACATGTGACTAGCAGAAGCAAATACAAATACTTTTACCAGACCAACCTCTGTGGGCCCAGACTCCAGGTCTATCTCAGTAGACCCAGGTGCTGGGTCAATTCCTATGGATCCAGCAGACCCAGACTCCATGCCAGCTCCCATGACCCCATGATCCAATGGACCCAGGTGCTAGATCAACCCTTGTGAACCCAGTCTCCAGGCCAGTTCCCTGAGAGTCAGTACACAGGTCCACCCCAGGGGACCCCTGAGCCAGGCCATCCCCTATAGACCCGGGATCCAGGCCTGCTCCAGCAGACCCT
>NW_007792528.1:0-1727 GCF_000696425.1 Galeopterus variegatus
CTTTTGAAAATTTTGAATCTTCCTAACCATAAACATGGCCTCTCTTCACTTATTTAAGTTGTCTTTAATTTCTCACAGCAATATTTGGTAGATTTCAGTGTAGAGGTATTGTACTTTTTTTTGTTAAATTTACTTCTAAGCATTTTATATTTTTGATGCTATTGTAAATATTAATAATATTAAAATTTTAATAAACACTATTTTTTAGAGCAGTTTTAGTTTCACTGCAAAATTGAGCAGAAAGTACAGAGAATTTCCATATATCTCCAACTCTGCACATGCACACTCTTTCCTACTATCAACATCCTGCACCACAGCAGTGCATTTATTACAATGGACGAATCTATATTGACACCTCATTATCATCCAAAGCTCAAAGTTTACCTTAAGGTTCATTCTTAAAGTTGTACCTTCTACATGTTTTGGCAAATGCATAATGATAATCTATCTACCATTTTAGTATTTTACAGAGTAGTTTCACTGCCCTAAAAATCTTCTGTCCTCTGCTGATTCATCTCTCCCTCCCCACTAACCTCTGGCAACCTCTGATCTTTTTATTATCTCCAAGTTTTGTCAGATATGAATAAAGCTGCCATAACATTCATTTGCAGTTTTTTGTGTAGACATATGTTTTCAATTCATTTGGATAAATACAAAGGAACATGACTGCTGGGCCATGTGGTAAAAGTATGTTTAGTTTTGTAAGAAACAGGCAAACTGTCTTCCAAACAGTCTGCACTATTTTGCATTCCAACCAACACTGAATGAAAGTTCTTGCTCCTACACATCCTCACTGGAATTTGGTGTCATTAATGTTTTCAATTCTGGCCATTCTCATAGCTGTGTTTATATAGGTTGAATGATTGTCCTTTCCAAACCTCATGTGGAAGACTGATCGCCAATGTGGCAGTGTTGAAAGGTGGAGCCTTTAGGAAGTGATTGGATCATGAGGACCCCATCCTTATGAGTGGATTAATTTATTAATGGGTGCCTTGCATTGTATGGCCCCCCCAAAACTTAATTTTCACTATAACTGTTGAGGGTGGGGAATCTTATTATGATAACTGAAAGGTGGGGTCTTGAAGAGGGGGTTATATTATAGGACCATGCCATAGTGAATGGATTAATAATGGTGGTCAGGGGTGGGGTTCTGAGGGTTTCAAAAGAAGAGCACATGAAAAGTTTGTTGTCTCTGCTCCACCATTTTCTACCATGTGAAATCCCTGCATTACTGTAAAGCCACCACCGAAGAAAACCCTCACCAGATGTGTTCCCTGGACTTTGGGCTTCCCAACCTCCAAAACTATAAGCAATGAATTTAATTTTCTTTATAAACTACCCAGTTCCTTGTATTTTGTTATAAGCAACATAAATGGTCTAATATAATGGATTAGCAGATTAATGGGTTATCATGGCTATGGAGTCATGACTTTATAAGGAGAGGACATAAAAGCCCTCTTGCCCAGTCCTTGTTACATGATACCCTGCATCACCATGGGACTCTGCAGTGAGTTCCCACCAAGAAGGCCCTCACCAGATGTATTCCCTGGACTTTGGACTTCCCAGCCTCCAAAACTATAAGAAATAAATTTCATTTTCTTATAAATTATCCATTTTCATGTATTCAATTAAAAGTAACTGGGCCGAGCCTGTGGCGCACTCAGGAGAGTGCGGTGCTGGGAGTGCAGCAGCACTCCCACCGCGGGTTCGGATCCTATATAGGGATG
>NW_007792529.1:0-1727 GCF_000696425.1 Galeopterus variegatus
ATATCTGCTATAATCTTTAGCCTTTGGCTTGTTGTTACTATCATTACTATATAACAAAGCTTAAATCCAATGCCATTACTATAAGTCAAGCACACTATGAGTATTATCTCATTTAATCTTCACGAGATCCTATGATGTGGGTCCTGTTGTTATTATACTCTCATTTTCCATATGAGGAAACTGGGAGCTCAGAAGAGAAGTTGAGTAACTTGGTCAAGGTTGTCACACACCTCATGTGTGTGGAGCTGGAATCTGGTGCCTGATTGACCTGTCTCCAGAGTGTCACTATTATTATGTTATGTTATGTTATGTTATATTAATTAGCTCACCTATTGTACTCACTTGGAATCTACCCAGACAATCTGGTATGAGATCTAACTTCTCTAAGAAGGTCTTGACCATACCCAGCATCTCTGTCCTCTTACCTAACTTTCAGCTGGTTCCCCACCATTTGGTGACTGACGTCCCAGCTTGTGGAGTCAGTTTCATTATTGATAAATATGCCTTACACATATATGCTTGTTATATTACTCCCTTACTGAGACTGGGTTAGAAGGCTCCCCATAGGCAGGAAATGCGTCTTATGTTTCTGTATGACTCATGACATCTGGCACAGCGCTGAACACACAGTGGGGACTTGCTCATTACTTCTTTATAGGTTGATGACATCACAAGGATTTCCTTAGAAGCAACAACTCAGAGCTCAGAATGGAAGCATAACCCATGGCTAGCTCTTGCATACCCTTGATGCTACTGCTCTCTCCAGAATTTAATCAACATCTTGTCTCTAATGGTAGCAGAATATTTATCTTAAAGATCTTGTGTACTTCATTCAACCCATCAGAAAATAAAAATATTTGTCAAGGACCAATTGCTGTCCAGGTTCCCCACCTTTCTCATCCAGTTCCACCTGTTGGCTGTGGAAAGAGACACTGGTCCTGATGGCCCTCATGCCCCCCGCCCCGTCCTGGGTATCTGATCAGCTTGGTTAACCATTCAGTGCATTGAGTCACTGTGTAGGGATCCCCTTCCTCATTAACACCACTAAATGCACAAAGTTACCACAACACATTAGCTTTCCAGTCTGGCTCTCAGATGCTTCCCCAAGACATAAGGGAAACCCAGCAACAAAGCATCTGTGGAACTACAGAGATTTTATATGAGATCAAAATATCAGCAGAACTTCTTAATTGTGAAACAATGGATCAAGAGAAGGAGAATCAAATAAGAAATGGTAAATATTCAATAAAGAGCATGATTAGAGTTCTCGGGCTGGGAATACCCACAGCTATCTTTACACCAACTGAAATCAGGCAGAAGCTCTAATGACGAGGATAAAATGGAATGATGGAGGCATTATTTCTAGCGGGACTCTCATTGCTATTTGGCCTAATTATTTGTGATATTTCACCCATCAGATGAGAAGCTTCTTCAGAGGAAAGAAATAATAATTTGTCTCCTTGAGAACAAAGAACAAAGGGCTTCAGTGCTCTCCAGAAGCTCTCCTATCATTAGCAGGAGGAAGAATTTGTCCATTAGCAGGAAATCCCTCTAGAAATTTTGAATATCTCCCCCCAATAATCCCGCAATGAACAGCAAATGCCCACAGGGAGGGAGATGCAGAAGCCATAGGCCTTGCTGCAGAGGTAAGAGAGAAAGTGTAGTTTGGGGGCCACGCAGGCCCTCCACCCTTGCTCTGTGGTGACCGTTGTGTGTGTGTGTGTGTG
>NW_007792530.1:0-805 GCF_000696425.1 Galeopterus variegatus
ATATGCCCTTGTGGGCCCATAATGGCACCGCTTGTAATGTCACTTAAGGTGGTGTTAGTTTCCAAGGCCCGACATCTGCCCCTTTTTGTTTTAATAAGGCAGCTGGAGGTGGCTAACCTTCCCAGCCTCACCTCCATTTCCTCTGCTGGCTGTGCCTGTCTTAGGTTGTTTCCCTCTGGAAATCTTACCCGTCCCTGACTATCCAGCCAAGCGGGGGTGGGGCAGAGCCTTACAGATTGGCGTTGATTTTTTAAAGGGCCATATTGACCCCAGGGCTGTCAAGGCTCTCATTATGGGCCACCTCCTCTACCACCTGGGTGAGCATTACGAGACAAGTGTTGTTGCGCCTTATAAGGGACACAATCTGGCAGATGGTGTAAGGCCCCATGATGAGGGGGCCCACCAGGGAGGACAGCAGGGTGGTGAGCCACAGGGAACCTGAAAGCCAGCTTTGGAACCAATTACTATTGGCTTCTCACTCTTTTTTGCACTTTTCTAGCCCTTCTCTAAGCTTAGCTAGGTTATCTTTGACCACTCCAGAGTGGTCGGCGTAGAAGCAGCACTTTTCTTTGAGGGTGGCGCATAATCCTCCTTGCTGTAAGAACAACAGGTCTAGTCCACGTCGATTCTGTAAAACAACTTCAAAAAGGGATGTTAGCAATGTTTTTAAAATGTGATACAGACACCTCCAAGCGGCTTGTATGAGCTCCCAGGTTCGGTTGGCTGGCTCCTGGGGACCTTCCGTGGTGGCAGAGGCCCTTGTCCTTGTTGACCCTAGGAGGGCGGCCACTTGGAGCATCCACAA
>NW_007792531.1:0-1727 GCF_000696425.1 Galeopterus variegatus
TGTGACAATGAAAAATATCTCCAGACAATGCCACATGTCCCATGGATGGTGGTATGTATGTTTGTGTGTGTGTGTGTGTGTGTGTTTGTGTGTGTGTGTAAAATTGCCTCCAGTTAGTCACTGTCTCATTTGAGAAAAGGATTCAGTAGTGTGTGTGTGTGTGTGTGTGTGTGTGTGTGTGTGTGTGTGTAAAATTGCCTCCAGTTAGTCACTGTCTCATTTGAGAAAAGGATTCAGTAGAATTTTAAAAAAAGCAAAACATATATAACATACAAGATTTCCAAACATACACAGATAAAATGGGATTATAAAAATAAAAGAACAGTAGAAAAGACAAGGCTAGAAGAAAGGGTGGTATATAAAATTTGTTATGTGAAATTCTGTACAGTTGCTAGAATTCAACAACACTTTTGTATCTGAGCTTTCAAGCTGCTGATACATGAAGATTAAGTGAGTGATGTTGCTTTAATCAGTGCCTGTCTTAGTCCATTTGTGATGCTATAACAAAATGTAACAAACTGGATAATTTATAAAGAAAAGGGATGTATTTGTCACAGTTCTGGAGGCTGGGATGTCCAAGATCAAGGCACCAACAGATTTGGTGTCTGCTGAGGGCTGCTCTCTGCTTCCAAGATGGCACTTTGTATCCATCCTCCAGACGGGAGGAACACTATGTCCTCACATGGCAGAAGGGCAAAACAGAGCAAACTCACTCTCTCAAGCCTCTCTTTAATGGCCCTAATCCATTCCATGAGGGCTCTACCCTCATGAATTAATCACCACTTAAAGGCCCCACCTCTTAATACTATTATATTTGTGATTAAGTTTCAACATATGAATTTGGAGGGACATATTCAGACCATAGCATTTTGCTCCAGGCTTCCAAAATTCATGTTCTCACATTCAAAATACATTCATTCCATCCCAAGAGCTCTCTTGCAACTTGTTTTAGCACCAACTCAAAAGTCTAAAGTCTAGAGTCTCATTTAGATCACATATGGGTGAGACTCTAAGTATGATTCATCCTGAGGCAAATTTTCTCCATCTGTGAGCCTGTGAAATCAAACAAGTTATGTGCTTCCAAAATATATGGGTGGAACAGGAATAGAATGGACATTCCCATTCCAAAATGGAGAAAGAAAAAAGAAGAAAAAGGTCATTGGTCGCAAGTAATCCAAAACTCAACAAGGCAAACAACATTAAATCTTTAGACTAGAGAATATTCTTCTTTGACTCTGTGTCTGCCTTCTGGACACATGAGGGCAGGGACCCCACCTGAAGTCCACACAGCAATTCTCATGGTTGGAATCTCATGTCTGTGCCTGTCTCAGGCTGGTGCTGCACACTGGTGGTTCTATTCATCTGGGGTCTTGCAAATGGTCCTACACCTCAGCTCCACTAGGAATTTCCCTTTAGGGTACACTCTGCAGTGGCCCCAGTCTTATGACTGCACTAGGCATTTCCCTATATGGGCTCTCTTTGGTGGCCCTAATCCCACAGCTCCACTGGGCATTGCCCTAGTGAGGATTCTCTGTGGAGGCCCTGCCTGGTGGCACTTCTCTGCCTGAATCCTGAGGTTCTTTTTGGCATCCCCTGAAATCTAGGTGGAAGTATGCCTCCACAGCTCCTGCGCTCTGCACACCTGAAAAATTAGCACCATGTGGATACCACCAAGGCCAACAGAATTTACCTTCTGGAGTGGCAGCTCAAGCTGAACCTGGGCCCAT
>NW_007792532.1:0-1727 GCF_000696425.1 Galeopterus variegatus
AGTGCCCAGAAAGGTGGGGCTCTATGTTCATTTCTGTGGATCATTGCTGCTAAGTGTCAGGCACCAGGGAGGCTTTTGACTCTTAGCTCCAACAGGAGATACTGGAAAATCAGTAGAGTGTGGACCAGAACAGCACCTACCATCAAAGACGAAGCTTGAGGAAAAGAGTCCCAACTCTAAAAACACAGGGGACACCCTCAGATTTGGTGTGCTGCAGAGATGAGGTCTCCTGCTCGTCACCAAACACTCAGCAGGAGTCAGATGGCCCAATCCCACAAGAGATAGAGCATTCACTGTGGTGGGACAGATTCACACGAGAGAAGAGCACAGGAGGAGAGTCCAGAAAAGCCCGTGGCATTAACTTAATACAATCAGAACATGAGGGAAGAGGTTGAATGTATTCAGCTGAGTTTCGGGCTTTTAAAACACCTCAGTCGCTTTCTCAAAACTGCTTTTTTAAAAAATTTTCTTTTTAAACACATCTAGTTTCCAGCAATGTTAAGAAAATATTTGAATCTGTTTTTTTCTGACTTAGTATGTGAAACCATTAGAACTTTGCTTTATAACTTCAGAAGGAACACACAATGCATAGAGTAGGTAAATTTTGATAATCAATAACAAAAGTCACTCCTCAAGGCCTTAGGCTTGACTGATGAAACATTTGACTGGCTGTGAGCCACTTCAAAGAAGAGCAAAGTGCCTTGCCTCTGTGTGAATAAAAGAGGGTTTCATGAAGATTAAGGAGGTCTGGATTCTAGGATTAGCTTTTGGTGTAGACATGGTACTTACCCTCTTGGGATCTCAGCTTCCCATTTGGTGGGGCAGGTCATTCAGGGAGCATTAAATTGGGAGATGTGCCTGGATAAAGGACCCCTGGGAATGCAGCACTTGAGAATGTCAGGAACACGGGAATTCCTATCACAAAATACCCACTTATCCTTGTTTAACCTGCTCACCTATCCATGAGTGGCCCACAAAACCTCCATGGAACTAACATTTTTAGGAACACTTAAGTAAAGGCTGAGCTAGAGAATCTCATTGGCTTTTTATGCTTCTTAACTTCTGTGACAATTTATAATCTCTGTCAGGTCACAGGTTTGTGCTTTTTCTAACGCAACTTGTAAATTACATTTGTTTAAAAGGCAAAAAAATAAGGAGTTAGTGTTCTTTGAATAGGTGCTGACTGGAAATCAAATTAATTGTGCCAAGAAAGGCCTTACTGGGGAATAGTTTGCATTAAAAAAAAAATAAAAGAAAACAATTTTTAAATACAAAAATCTGTTTCTTGTATTGGAAACATGACCATCAAAGATGAAAACAGGTCTTAATTTGGCTAATTTTTCTCTCTTTGCTATATATTAAATTTGTGGTGATAACAATGGAGTCTGAACAAGACTGGGCAAGAAGTATTTTAATTCTGCTTTAGTTTTATTTTCACTCCATCAGCCTTGCTTATATTCTGGGAGCAGAATAGGATTTTGAGATATCAGTATCCTTAGAGAGTGCCATTTTGCAGAGGAACATTTCTCTAAAACAAGTAAATATTTTTGGTAGTATTAAGAAGCTAGGAAAATTGAGAGTTAGTGAGTGCTCATCAAAAATGTAAAACAATCAGAGCATAAACACGTGGGACTCCTGGAAAGTGAGAGGATTTTCTGCAACGTATCAGGAGGCTGAACTTATACAGTATCCAAGTCAGAACTCAGCTTCTCAAGGATGACTATATT
>NW_007792533.1:0-1727 GCF_000696425.1 Galeopterus variegatus
ATAATTTATATTACATTAATTTCTTCCACGAATTATTTAGTTAAAGTGTGCAAAACAGAGGTGTATCTTCTCAGTAGTGCACTCATAGGCAGTCATGTTTAAACAGATACATACATAAAAAGCTAACCTTAGGGAATGTTTCTATTCCAAAGGCCTCCTATCTTTGAAAAAATTGTCCTTCAACAGTGGATTTCTTCAAAGTATTCTTACACTGAGGAATTCACAACTGTTTCTCTGGTTTAGTCACAAATTTTAGAGTAGGTCTCACCTTCATAGGCCTTATAAATGTGTCAGATACCAGATAGGTACTTTTTATATAAATGTAAGAGGTAGATTTAAAAAAAAAATCTTTAAAAATTGTGTTAATACAGTAGCCTCTAGCCACATATGCCTACTGAGCACTAGAAATGTAGCTAGTATGTCTGAGGAACTAATTTTTATATTTAATTTAATTAAAACTTAAAAACTGACCTAGATTCAATTACTGGAAAATTTTAGGTGTGTTTGGAACAACTTGTGAGTCTGCTTTTTAACTGTAAATTTTATATAATTTAAAAACAGGTCAAATATTTCCGATAAAATTTAGCATCTGAATTACTGATGAGCTGGAAGTGATAAAATACCCACCAGATTTCAAAACTTAGTATAAAAATTATAAAATAAACTAATTAATAGTATTGATTATAAGTTGAAATTATAATATTTGGATATATTGGGTTAACAAAATATATCATTAAAATTTATTTATCCTGTTTCATTTTACTTTTTTAAGTGTGGCTACCAGAAAATTTGAAATTACGTATGTGGCTCACATATTATTTGTTGGACAGTGTTTCTTTAAAATAAAGGTCCCCAATAAATAAATTAGGATCTACCAATAATTCTTGAGGCTTGAACTGGCTGATTTCCAAGCTAATTGCCATACCTTTCTTCTCAAAGACCTCCAAGACTTAGTCTCCAGGATTCCCACAGGGAAGAAAATTTGCTCAGCACTTAAACTCCCCTCACCTCCATCAGCAGTATACACTTAGCACTATCTAACTTCCCATGAGTTCATACAGACCACTGTGTATTTCAGTATATAGACCCATAAATAAATATATCAAGTTGTCCATTAACTTTCAGAAAGCCCCATTCCAACTAGTCTATCTAATGCTAAGGAATTCAAAAGTAGCTTCTTATCAGGAAGAAGTTTTGAACCCTACATTAGCAACTAATGGCAGTTTAAATCTAACCAGAATAATCTTTATGTATGTCTGTTATATTTGTAAAAAATAAAACAAAAATTTGCCCGATATGCACTTATCATCAAACCAAATAGTGAAAAATACTAAGTGGCCGAATGCTGCTACATAGTTTCTCCAATATTATTATGATACTAAATTTCATCCACCTAATAATGCCATTTAATCTCAATAGAACGAAAAATGAGAATGGGGTGCTGGAAGAGGACAATAACAGACATTCACTGAATTGAATCACTCCTGTGTGTAAGCCCTTTGGCTGAGCATTATCTCATTTAATTCTAACTCTATGAAATAGGTAATTATCTCTATCCACACTATACAGATGTGCAAACTGTGGCTAAAAGGGTTAAATATTGTCTCCAAGATCACACCCTAAGTAGTTGGAACTGAGGTAGGGACCTAGGCCTGTTTGACACCTAAGCCTGAACTTTTTAGTCATACTCCTTCTGTCAGCTTTTTTTTTTTTTTTTTTTTTTTTTT
>NW_007792534.1:0-1727 GCF_000696425.1 Galeopterus variegatus
CCCTGTGAGGAGGAGCCAGAGCAGAACCCTCTAAAGCATCGAGCCCCAGGCAGGGACTTTTTTTGCCCTTAGTGTGGTTTTGCTTTAAGGTAATGTTCATAATTTATTTGGTCTCTCACCCTCTCATGGCTAAATCACCTCCAAATCTCTGTTTTCTCTGCTCACACATGGTTTTATCTGAGGCGAGCAGAAAACCTTCCTGTCCCCCTCACCCTCCACCACCACCTTCCACCCATTCTGGCACAACAACCACCCCTTTTGAATTAATATATACTGGGCACAGAAAGTAAAATTGTTTTGTATTAACAAAAATCTTTTGAGAAGCTGTTGTTCTTTGGATAAGACAGAATCTAATCACTAAGCAATTTTTTTTTACAGGCACTGAGTCTCTTCCCTTCCTCTCCCTTTAGTTTGTAGAACACATTTATCTCTCTGAATTGATTCCTCTAGCAGAGTGATGATTGGTAGGGAGAAGAGTTAGCTATGTGCATTAGAGGTTAACGTAAGCGCTGTTGAACAATACATATGCCTTCTAAGAAGAACATTTACTTATCTAATCTCTGGAGCAGGAGGCTAGACAGTCCCTTATGACATGCTTAAGAAACTCATGCTTATGGCATGCTGCTTGATGACAGCTTTAAGAATTTACAATGAATGCTTTAGACGATGGCTTTAGAGTTTCAACAGAAGCAATGGCTTACTTAGGAATAAATTTGATCTGAGGCTACATGTAGGAAGGATTAATGTTTTATGTTTGAAATCTCTTTAGTTTATTGCTTTGTCTCTTATTGTGGAAGAGAGCAATTAACTGTTAATAATACTGTTTTTCTTCCTGGACACACAACTGGACTACATTACCCAGGCTCCCTTGCAGTTAGGTGTGGCCATGTGACTGAGACTGGCCAATAGGATGTTAGTGGAAGTGATGTATTCTTGCTCACTCTATCATCTACTCTTTCTCCTTTTCTTCCTCGTCTATGGGATGTCATGGGTATCACCCGGAAACTTGTTAGAAATGTAGAATCTTTGACCCCACCTTAGACCTAGGGAATCAGAATCTGTTTCAACGTGATCCCTGGGTGATACCTGTGCATGTTAATATTTGAGAAACAGCCCTGGAAGGTGACAGAGCCACTGCATGAAAGGAGCTTGGGTCCCTGCCTTGTGACATGGAGAACCATCCAAGAGAGCTGCCCATAGGAGCAGCCAGCTTAGATTGGTACATAAACAAGACAACTTTATCATTATTAAGGCACTGAGATTTGGGAGTTGTTTATTACAGCAGTAATACACTTCCCTGAGTAATACACTCTCGAAGTATTTGAAGAACATTGTGCTCCTGTTATGTATGCCTGTCTTACCAAGGGACTCTGCTTACCCGCATGATCATATTGTACTTCCAATATCCAAAATATTTAATAAAGACCAAGACAGACCTTATAAGTGATATTAGCAAAGCCTTGTGGATGATTTTTAAAAATCGCCAACATCACAAAACGTTAACCAGCCAATTTACATTCACCTGATAAATGTTTTATAAATTTCCCTCTTTCTCCCACCTTTCTGTCCTTTTCTTCTTCAACTGCCTTCTTCACTTCCCAGTAGCAGCAAGGTTAAGAGGTGGAAACTGCCATTTCTCCTGTGAATGAGTGAGGTCACTCATTTGCACAGTCCCTATGAAAGCCAAACTGAAAGAAGATGCAGAAGTAAGCATGTAAGTTTTCATC
>NW_007792535.1:0-1727 GCF_000696425.1 Galeopterus variegatus
CTGGCTGAGCGAGGTGTGGGCGCAGCACCGAGGGTTGCGATCCGTTGCCGGTCACGAAAAAGGACAAAAAGGAAAAAAAAAAAAAATCAGCTCTAGGTAGAATTAAACAGTGACTACTCATATCCAGACAACATTTCTCTGGCCACCAGTCCTAATCCATCATCATACTGGAAAGTACAGGCGGATACCTGGCTACCCTCTGAGACCGTCCAACAATGCCTGCTTTTCTATGTGAGTTTCTGTCTGAACAAGCTAAGAGGAGTTGCCATTGTTTTAGAGCGCTCTAGGTGTTCAGCGATCTGTTACTGTTGTATCTTTCCTTCCCCCTGGAAGCTATTATCCCACCTTAATCTACTCTCACCTCCATTGCTCTGTCAATCAAATCTATGCAAGTTGCCAAATATGACAATATTAAAATGATGGTCTGAAGGAAAGATTGTGTCTCTTGTAAGGGAGGGCAAGAAAGAATAGATGCTCAGAATGTATATTTTCTCTCAAAATTCCCTTCCATAAAGCGGTCTGTGCAATCTCTTGATTTTCTGCTTTCAAACTATATTGCTCATGATCTGAACACCTCTCCAGTCACTGGACCCTTGCCTTATACCTGATATCCAACAAAAAAGAGTGGTTTGTGAGCCATCCGTGCTGCTGCTTCTGTAAAAGCTGTCATAGATATAAAATTGGAGAGTTTCAAAAGCAATAAGTGAAACTTCAGCCACCTCTCTCAACAGAGCTCTTCAAATCTTCTGTCATCCACAAAAATAAAGCGTATAAATTGGAATTGATTTTTATAAAACCTCCATAAAAATAAATCTAAACATTTGGAAACATCTGTTGGATGGCTCAGGAATTTTATTTTTATTATTTTTGAATGAGTCCAGCTTTGAAGATCTGAGACCAATTAAATCTGGCAATGTACAAAATCAATCAGATGTATAGATATACACAATAGGAAGAAACCATCATAAAGGTGGTTTTCCTGTTGATCACAGCCAACATCAGCCTTTAACAGTACAGCATGGTAGGCCTGATCATGGTTTTAAAGATATGTAGTCCTGGTTTTAAATTCTGGATCTGCCACTTATTAGCTCTATGACCTTGAACAAGTTACGGAAACATTTAATCTTCAGTTTACAGATTTTTAAAATAGAGATAATAATATTTCTTCTATCTAGAATGATTGTGAAGATTAAATGAGATACTTTACGTCAAGGGTTTATCATAATGACTCTCTCATTTTAAATGATTAATAAAAGTTAACTATTAATATAATTATTATTGTTAATAAAATCAAATATTTATTGCCCTTATTATGTGCAATGCAGTATTCCAAGCACTGTAGGAACTCAAAAAAGAATGCAACATGGTTTCTTTTTGGAGAACTGGTACCTATCCACGTGGAAGGTTAACTATCAGTGAAAGATCTAAGAACAAAAATAAAAGGAATTTAGAAAGAAAGTAAATGATTAATTGTCAAAGAGCCATAGAGTCAAAAAGGAAATCTCTGAAAATGAAGATGTGTAGGATTCAAAAAGGCTAGGGGGAAAGAAGTATTCTATTATTATGTTTGAAGAATACATAGTTGCAAATCATATATTAAAGACTACATCAATAGAAAACTTAGTTATTGTTAAATGAATATTATAGCTAATAAAAGTAAGATTTCGATAAGAAAATAACATAGAAAAGATTAACAACACTTAACTAGATTAATGTCAATTAAACAT
>NW_007792536.1:0-1727 GCF_000696425.1 Galeopterus variegatus
CAGGCATAAGGACACTAAAAATGCTACATCTATAACTTCCATAAAAGCTATACCACTGAAACGTTTTCTATTTTCCTATTTAATTTCTTAAAATACAGAGATGTGTTTCCCAAGGATAGGAACAGAGGGAGACGAGGAGAATTAGATCCCATAAGTGACTCAATCACCACAATGCAATGACTTTTAAAAAACACCAGTTTAGCATAATTTTTCCCCGATGAATCATTAATATTGAAAATAATTTGAAATAACTGAGTGATGGATAGAAAATGCAAAAATCCATGTTCATGGATTCCAAGATGTGGAATGATACAAGACCTCTCCTAGAGATCAAAACAGGAATCCTGATTGGCAATAAAAGGTCTTTCAGCATATACTGGCTTTGGTTTTCTCTCTGGCATAATCAAAGACGACCTAGTACAGGGAAGAGAACAGTGCAACTTGATGAATCGAACACTAAGTACCTAAAACATACTCAAATTTGATTTCCGGCCTTTGAGAAAATGCACTTTCCTTGATTGACAAAAATCTTAAGGTTAATGTTCTGTCAAAGGTACTGACTTCTAGAAAAGGACATGTTGATTTGTATGGAGGAGAGAAGGATATCAGAGAAAATGAGAAGAAATGCAAACACACTAGAAATGAGCCAACAAAAGATCAGTAGAGAGTGATCTGCAAAATTTGTACTAGAAAATTAACATCAAATAAGTTCAATTATATTTCACATATAAACTGTATATTGACTTTCCATGCAATATTTTTGAACAAGTCTCACAGTTTCCTACTGAAGTGAGTGAATAAAAAGTGATGCTATGGAGATAAAAATTAGGTAAAATTAATACAATTCCAGTATGTCCTGTAAGACTTTCATGTATGAATTTACACATTACATAAAATTAATTAATTAAATAGCTGATATATAACATTAGAATTTACACATTAGATAAAATTTACACATTAGAGAGTGATTATTTAACTTTCAAAAGGATATCTTACTATACAATGAACTTGCCAGTTTATTTTAAAGGTGTGTTCCTTCTACCCTTAGCACACAATTTGATTTAGGTAACTTTTAGTAATAGATTGTCCTATAGACAGAAGCGCACTCACATTGCCACTCAGTGCCACGCTCTCTCAAGGGACCTTCGTGGATGAAAACCTTGGCAATTAATTAAGAGCTCCAGACAGTGGTAGAGGTTTTCTTTCGACTCTAATTCTTGACTCCTTTATTTTTTTTCTTTTTTCTCCCACCGTAATTTAAGAACACTAATGTTGTTTCTCCCTCAGAGAAATGCAGTTCAGAGGTCCACTGGTTCCAACACAAGAAAAAACTTTGTTTTCTTATTCTGAAATCAATGCAGGCTTGTCATTAAAAAGTGTACAAAGTTTAGAAGAAGTCCAATGAAAAATAATTTCCAAAATCATAAGTCCCACTCAAAAACAACTACTGATGATATTTTGGTATATTTCCTTCAAGGCTCTTTTTCTTTTTATTTTCTTTTTTCCGTAGGTAGAACGTGTGTTTGTGGGGGAAGGGAAGCACATTTGTGAAATACTATTTGGTGTCCTCATTATCTTTTCCATTACTGTTATAAACAAGCACTTTTCTATATCATTGGGAACTTTTCAAAAACGTGATTTTTAATGTTTGCCAAATATTTTGTCCAGTAGATGAGTTATAGTTCGCTTAAGCAATAACCCCATTGTTGGACGCTTACATTGTCTTT
>NW_007792537.1:0-1726 GCF_000696425.1 Galeopterus variegatus
CCGTTTCTTTTTTTTAACTGTACAATCATTTTTCAGCCCATTTTTCTATAGCACTGTTGGCTCTTTTCTTCACTATATTTAGATACTCTTTATATATTTAAGGAATATCAACTTTTTCTGTGAGATAATTTATGACTATGCCATCAATTCCCACTTTTAATTTTTAGATTATTTTTACAACAGTGTGATTATTTAAACTGTATTTATTGTTACTTGAATACTGTAACTCTGGTCATATTTAAGGTTAGGATGCAACCTTGATGATCCCAACAAGATGAGGCAAGTTGTTCCCCAAAACTTAAAATTTGCTGTTAACACTAGGGAGCCCTTGAAGACAGTGCTGAGGAAGGTGACCTGGTGATCACAGGACTGTGGGGTGCAGGGCAGGCTGGAGGGGGCCAGTGCAGGTGGCGGGGAGCCAGCTTCGGGTGCTCAGAGGGATGAGGAAGCCACGTGCCCTGTGTGCTGTCTGCTTGCTCGTACATCCCGTGAGTGGCAGTCACGCTGGGTCATGCTTCACTAGAACCGAAGCAGCTTGCTATTTACTCAGGTGGTTCAATCTAGTGTGGGAGGGGGTCGGCTCCATGGAGAGCCAGGGCTGGTGGTGGAGGAGGTTTGGAGCCAGGTGACCAGCGGCTGGCTGGAAGCGCTGTGTCTGGGTGCCAGTTGTGCCGCCGCCTCATGATATCGCCTCACATCACCACATCTGATTTTCTTTATCTACAAAGTGGGATGATATTCTTTGCCATGTCACTTGCCAGGACTGCTGTCATGGAGCAAGGGGGAAACTGGAAAGTCTGTGTAGATTGTAAAGTGGCAGAGAAGCATGCACTGACTTAATGACATGTGGCGAGGGACGCAGGCACCTCCTTCCCCAGCTGAGGGATTGTAAATCCACCCTGAGCCCAGAGTGCTTGGCTACAGACCAGGGAAAAGACGGATCGGTGCTTCCTACTTTGCTGCCAGGCCTGTGCTGGCAAGACTGCAAGGCTGGCCTGGAGGAGACCTCGCTCTCATGCACTGGGCAGGAGCCAGCCGGGGAGCTCAGTCATTGGCTCAGGGACATCCTTGTGGTGGAATGCTGAGGGCACAAGAGGCTACTGACCTGGGTGGAGAGTGGCTGGGCCATCTCCCCAGCTCTGGCCCCTGTCTGGAGTTGGGCTGGAGCCAGGTGTGTCTCCATTTGCAGCTGTTCTGTTCTTGAGCCCATGCACGCTGCCTCCCGGGGGCAAGGCGAGCCTGAAGTGCAGTCAGCCCGGGCATGGGCACAGGCTACAACCGATAACCGTGACTCTGCTTCTCCCTCCGTCTGCCCCCCATAATGCTCTCAGTCCCCACAGCCTTTCCCTTAGAAACTGCAGCTGGGATGCTGTACCACCTTCTGCAGAACGCCTGCCTGCTCTCCCAGAGGAGACCAGCAGCCAGCCCTCAGCAGCCTCCGCTCCACTCAGAATGCAGCTGCATGTGTGATAACGTTCCTCACTTTTCTCTCTCTTAAAGAAAGGTAATGAGTGTCTTCTGGAAAGAACTATTCTCTGTTCCTCTCTGAGACCAGGTGGCAGCACGTGCGTAACTGGAACAACATGGTCAGTGGCCTAGAGGTGGGTTCCTTTTGGGAGCCACCAACGCTGCTCTCAGCAGACTGGGAAAGCAGCGTAAGTGCACTATGCGGACAGACATCTCTGTCTGTCCCTGTCTCTCTCTCCACATGCACACATGCCGTACA
>NW_007792538.1:0-1726 GCF_000696425.1 Galeopterus variegatus
GCACAAGGGCTGAAATGGAATTCCAATTCTTAGTTCAACCTCTGTAAAGACAGGAAAGGGGATCCGTTTCTAAGCACTCAGCACAACATCAGTTAACACATCTTGTTTTCCCCTCTCCTGTCCAGTTCTCTCAAATTCCACACCCACTAGGGCCTTTCATTTGCCAAAACCAAGGGAAGAAGGGGAAAAAAATAGAAAGTAAAATAAATAAGTAAATAAATACATAGAAACTTCCTTTTCAATCCCCATTCTGGAGCTCTCTCTTTCTCTCTTTTACCAGAAATGAGCATTCATTCATTACTTAAATGACTGACTAAGAGATATATTCATTGGCCAGCCTCCAAGCATAAGACACCCCCTCCTGGTTCTCACCCCTCCCCCAAAACTAAGGGTCCAGGCTCAGGGTCATCCGCCCTGGCACCTGCCTCAGGGACCCAACAGATCAGGACCCGCCGTAGGGCTGACCCCCAGCTCCTGCTCTACCCGGCTTCTCTCCCAGACCCCTAAAACCTCTCCCATCCAAAGGGGTCCCAGGAGTCCACCCTCCCAGCCAGGACAACCCAACACTTACTTTCCCAAGAGAGACCTTATAGGAGACAGCAGGGGATGGGGTCAAAGGAGGAGGCATGACAAGGATCCCTGGTCCAGGGCAACCTAAGAAGTCTCTCCCTCCTGCCAGCCCCACCAGTACCTGCCTTGGTCTGCTGCATCTTAGGTGCAGAAGGAAACTGTTGCTGGCCTCCCCAGTGCCCAGCAGGGGCAAATGGGACTTCTCGACCCGGTTGGCAGCTGCCTGATGTTTGCTGGACCCAGACGTGACTGTCACCGGTGGCTTCTCTCCCGCCCTCTGGCCATCCCTCCCTCCCTCCCTCCCGGCTTCTCCTGCTCCAGCCACATACATTGAAAGCTTCTGTTTGCAACCTGGCTTCCCCCTCCCAACTCAGGACACTACCACTCCCAACAGTAGTCACTCAGAGTGACCCATGCACGTGAGTGGCTCTGGAACTTGAAATTCATTAGCTTCATAAAAAATTTACCTCCTCTCTGAACTTTTGATATTTTTAATAATTCCTGAGTGTCCCAGCTAACACAAATGCTTACTGGCTTCTTTAGTTATAATTCTGCCTAAACCTTGGGAAATAGGAAGATATGGGCATCTAGTAATATTTTCGCAATGTCCTTTCTTGGTGTGTTTAGTAAATTAACCAGGAAACTATTTAGTCTGGGTGACATCACAGCTCTGTCTTCATTTTCTAGTATCTTCTAAGCCAGTGGTTCCCAAATCTGGCTAAATATCAGAATTAGAGAATTCTTTATAAATATAAATTCTTGTTCCAATTCTAAACCTACTAAGTTAGAATCTCCCGAAGTTGGGACTGTAAATCTATATATATATATATATATATTTTTTGTCTTTTTCCGTGTCCGGCAACGGATGGCAACCCTCAGTGTCGCGCCCGTACCGGACCGGGACCGGCAACGGGATCGCAACCCTCGGTGTTGCTCCCGCACCTCGCTCAGCCAGTGAGCGGGAACCGGTCTGTATGTGGGATCCGAACCCTCGGCGGGAGCGCCACTGCGCTCCCAAGCGGCACACTGTAGCAGTGCGCCACCGGGCCGGCCCTGTAAATCTATATTTTTAACAAGCTCTGCTGGTGATTCTTTAAGTGATCAGTTGAGAACCAACCTAAGACAAGCATTTGAAAACAACTGGTCTAAAGAGTTG
>NW_007792539.1:0-1726 GCF_000696425.1 Galeopterus variegatus
AAAATTAGATGTCATGAAAGCTACCGAGGAGAGAACTTCAAGAAGAGAGCAGATCAATAAAACTAAAGAACACAGAAAAACTGATTAGGATAAAAATTTTAAAGCGCAAAGAACAGTTGAACAGGACAATAAGAAGGTCATGTTACTTCCAAGAGGCTGATGACAACAGTGTGATGGACGCTGATGCCAGAGTTATAGTGAGTCAAGGAGTGAACATAGAGACGGAAGGGTTCTGTGAATTCAGATTGTCCTTTGAGAAGTTGACTATGAAGAATAGAGAGGGTTATAGAATAGAGAGGGGAAATCAAATTAAAGAATGGGCCATTTAGGATGGTAGAAGACTTGATAAGCCAAGAATATGGATCCAGTGGAGAGGATCACTCTGATGGTATGATGGAGCACGTTCCACAGGAAAGAGAATCAAGAGACAAGTTGGGAGGGTTAATCTTGGAAAAGAAAGGTGACATTTCCTATCCAGAAGTGAGGTAGAAGGGGAAGGGTGTGTGAGAAGATAGACGAAAACATACTTACATTGTGAGATATAAGGGAAGGAACCTGAGTGAATTCGTGTTGGTTTCCATTGAAGAAAAATGGAAATAGATATTTAAAGCT
The DNA here is from genome assembly GCF_000696425.1 of Galeopterus variegatus. NCBI lineage: Eukaryota > Metazoa > Chordata > Mammalia > Dermoptera > Cynocephalidae > Galeopterus > Galeopterus variegatus. The sequence continues at coordinate 613 of NW_007792539.1, forward strand.
TGAAAGGTAGGAACTTCTTTGGATAACCGCTATGGAAAATGAACTAGGAAGTTACCTGTGGATGGGTAAAATAATTAATGAGTAGACTTCAAGGTCCAGTGGAGAGTCATGTGAGTTCTGTGGCCAGAAGTCAGCAACATTGGAGATGGAGAGAAATCAATGGCTGGCTGAATATATTAGGTCCTGGCAGACGAAAGATAGCACACACCAAAGATGTGTGGCTGAAGAGTTTTTATCTTTATTTTCTATTAAAATAGACTTTATTTTTCAGAGCAGTTTAAGTTCACAGCAAAATTGAGAGGCAAGTACAAAGATTTCCCATGCTCCCCCATCCCCCATATAGGCACAGTCTCCCCCACTATCAACATCTGGCATCACAGTGGTACATTTGTTACAATCAATGAACCTGCATTGACACTTCATCACCTAAAGTCCATAGTTTACTTTAGGATTCAGTCTTGGTGTTGTATATTCTACAGGTTTTGGCAAATGTATAGTGACATGTATCCACCATTATAGTGTCTTAAACTACAGAATAAACTGCTCTAAAAATCCTTGGTGCTCTGCCTATTCATCCCTCCCTCTCCACTAACTGCTGGCAATCACTGGTCTTTTTACTGTTTCCATAGTTCTGCTTTTTCCAGAATGTCATAAAGTTGAAATGATACAGTATGTAGTCTTTTCAGATTGGCTTCTTTCACTTAGAAATATGCATTTAAGTTTCCTCCATGTCTTTTCATGACTTGATAGCTCATTTTCTTCTAGCACTAAATAACATTCCATTGTATGGATATACCACGGTCATTTACCCACTCACCTACTGAAGGACATCTTGGCTGTTTCCAAGTTAAAAATTATAAATAAAGTTGCTATAAATATTTATGTACAGGTTTTGGGCCGACCCCGTGGCGCACTCGGGAGAGTGCGGCTCTGGGAGCGCAGCAGCGCTCCCGCCGCGAATTCGGATCCTATATAGGGATGGCTGGTGCACTCACTGGCTGAGCATGGTGCGGCCGGTCACAAAAAAGCCAAAAAACAAACAAACAAACAAACAAAAATTATGTACAGGTTTTGTGTGAACATAAGTTTTCAACTCATTTGGGTTAATACCAAG
>NW_007792540.1:0-1726 GCF_000696425.1 Galeopterus variegatus
ATAAGCATTCATCTATAGATTTTTGTGTGAATGTAAATTTTCATTTCTCTGTGGCAAATCCGAGGAGGGGGACTGCTGGTAAGTGTATATATAACTTTAGAAGAACATTATAAGAAACTACCAAACTGTTTTCCAGAGTAGGTGTTCTATTATGCATTCAAGCCAGAAGTGTATGAGTCCCAGTTGCTCCACATTATTTCTAGTACTTGGTATTTCAATTAAAAAAAATTTTTAAGCCATTCTTGTAGGTGTATAGTAATATCTTATTATGATTTTAATTTGTGTTTCTCTAATGGCTGATGGTATTGAACATCTTTTTTTGGTGCTTATTTGCCATCCTTCTGAATATCTTCTTTGGTGAAGTGTCTATGTCCTATTCCCATTTTTTAAGCGGGTTGACTGTTTCCTTACTAATGAGTTTTGAAAGTTCATTATAGTTTATATTTTTGAAAGCTATGACATTGTTATCAATCCTGACAATAGATTATGCAAAAATGTCTAAAGGCAGAGAAAGAAGAGAAAGAGCAGTAATTAATTACCTACTGTGTATAGCTTCTTATATTTTGAAATGTGCTCTGTATATCTGTTAACATTTTAAATTGAGGAGTAATGCTTACTTCTTATCCCTAAATATGTGTTTGTGTAGTGAATGATTGATCTGACTTTCTGGTTTTGGTAGACTGTATTTTAATTATAATCTATGAACTTGATTCTCACAACAACCCTGTCAGGTATTATTCACATGTCACAGACGAGGAAACTGAAGGGCTCAGAGAGATTAGAAATTGTCCAGAGTCACACAGGTGAATGAACTGGAAGTGGAAACCTGCAATACAGTCTCCACAACATATCCTCTTTTCATGGTCCAAGAGCAGCTGGAAAGTGAGATTTATTCCATTATCTGCATGTAGTCACAGTTTGGGAGAGAGGAAAGCTCTGTGACTAGACCTTTCATTAACTATTTCTACCTAAAACATGCATATGGCATATTTTTTTGGTGGTGGCCTAAGGTACTGTGTTCTCAGGAGAGAGACCCAAGTCCTAATGAATATTCAGCTCCTAACTCACATCAGATCCTTGTTCTTATTTAAACCATGTGATAATTAATATCTATTTGCTTTTTTACAATTAGAAATTTTACTATTTTCTACAAAAAGTGCCAAAGTAAAATGATTTAATTTTTATTAAAATCGATAGAAAGTTCTATGCAGATTAGTAAGATTATATGTAAAACTGGTTATAATTTAAAGATAAAATATAACTGGAACCACAACACAGCCTAATAAATTGGAACATTATTCTAAGCTTGGATGTGAATTACGCAAAATGACTTGAGGAAAATCATATTTGCCAAACCAAGCAGATGTTATTATGCCTCTCAAATCTATTTCCATTTTTTTATTCCTCTGAATATTAATTTTCCCAACTGGTATTTATGGACTTTGTAAAGTTATGTAGCTGTTCCCAAGGACAGAGGTAATAATACAAACTCTGTACACTTGTGTACAAATAGTTAAGTGGAAGAATTGGAAGATTATCTCCCAGTCTCTTCAAGGACCATGACTGGTCCTTAAGTTGTGTTAAATCTTCATTCTTTACAGACCAAAGATAAGTTTTTTTTCACTGTCCCTTACTGGAGAATTATGGAATTATAGAAGAGCCTTGACACATGATTAGACCATGAAATTTGAAGGAGTGTTAAACTTACTTGGGTTTAAGAAAGCTT
>NW_007792541.1:0-1726 GCF_000696425.1 Galeopterus variegatus
GGGGGGGGGGGGAGTGTACTACATTTCCCAGAAGCCACCAGGCTAAGCCACCCTCGACCTCAGGGTTCTCTTCCGGTATGCGAGCCGCTATGGTCTGTACGTGGTGAGTAGGTCCTGTCTGAAGAAAAAAGTCAGCGCAGGCTTTCAAGGTCCGTAACCAGAATGGAACAGGTGGTGGGGGTGAGAGACGCTGAAGGCGAGGAGGCCCAGGGCGCAGACAGGGCTTGCCGTGCCCGTAGTCTCAAGCCTGCGTCTGAGTGAGCAGCAGAGATGTTCTGTGCCTGCGAAAGACGGACGTGTGTGTGTGTGTGTGTGTGTGTATTAGTTAAGGCGTGTCTCCGTGATGATGTGTGCCTTTGTGTCGTGCTTGGTTGTGCTTATATGACTGGGTGTTTGGATGCATGGCTTATGGGTGAGCGAGGGTTGTGTGGTTATGGGACTGTCACTTTTAACTCACGGCTCTAGGCTCTGCTGATTCCCTCAGCCCTCTCCCCTCACAGTCACTTGGAGTATGCAGCAGATAAAAGAGAGAAGCCACATTTTGAGCCTCAGAATGGAGGATTCCAGCAAGAAGACACAGACTTGATCTTGAGATGAGATTTTTGAAGATGGCTGCGGCCCCAAGGCAGGCATCTAGGAGGACCTGTTGAGGAGGTTGGGAGTAGGATTCCTCTCCTGGAAGTTCCCCCTTGGGAGCTCTGAGGAACTAGCTACACGTTTCATAACCACAGCTTTTCCAAAGCTCTCACCCCAGGAACCTGCTCTGGGTTAGAGATAGATTCCACCCTAGACATCAGTGACCCTGGCCTCTCTCATATGGGAAAGGCCAACACTGTTGCAGTCTCCTTCCTACTTCCATCTGGTTGTGTGTGGCGAAGTGGGTGAGCAGGTGTAATCATTTTCTAAGTTCCAGTGCTATCCAAGAAAATCTTGATGTCTCGTGCTTGCCTTCTCTGTTTCCAGTGCTTCCCCTCTAAAAAAAATTTTAAAAAGACCCTGAAAGAGGGAAGAATTTTTGTTAAACATCTGGAAGTTAAAGTCCAGGTGAGTTTATGTTTCTTCATTATTCACAAAATGCACTTTAATTATAAAGACATGAGATCTTTTTTTTGCCATTCTCCTGAAATGTCCTTACCTAATAATGACATATCTGTGAGTAGTGGGGCCATGCTATCGGATCCCCCTTTCAGAGCTCCCAAGCCTTTGTCGCCATAATTTATTTAACCTGTTGCCTGCTGTTAGCTATTGTCTTTAATTTTGACTAAAAATTAAATTAGTCTCTAGTGAACTTCATTATGCATAAATCTTTGTGTCCTTTGTATAGCCATTCCCTAAGGATAATTTTTTAGTTTTGTAATTTAAGACATCAGATATTTATTACAATGTGCTTGTTATTTGTTAGAATACAGTGACAAAAATGTATAGTTGGTTTCCTCAAGTGACTTGTTTTCCAATAAGAAAGATGAAATCAGAATAGGAAGAAGTAAGACAGGAGGTGTGAAAGGCCATTAAAGAAATTCAGGTGACCTGCTTTGGGAGTTTACAGGGAAGAGACATCATTCTGATTATAGTAGTGTTGTCAGAATATGATCAAATGATGGGAACTCTGAAGGAAAATGGATCTTAGAAATATTTTTCCTAATGATATTAAATACAAAGTGACCTGAAATGAGACAAGATGTCTCAACAGCTATTTGCAGGACATTGTGGCTCTGATGATAGGTTC
>NW_007792542.1:0-1726 GCF_000696425.1 Galeopterus variegatus
GCTGACAACACCAAGTCAAGGGTTGAGATCCCCTTACCGGTCATCTTTTTAGAAAAAAAAAGAAAGATCACAGTGGTTCATTGCACTTGCAGAAGTAGAGAAAAGACCTAGGTTGCTGGAGGCAGGGTTGGGGGTGATGTTGGGAAGAGTTTGGGTGGGAGACAAAGGGAATAATTGCAATTTGAGTTGATGGGCATGCTGATAGTATTGATCCAATCATCACATCTTGGGCACAGGTGCTGATGGTCAGCTCTGTGCCCTATGAATATTTACGGTCAATAAAAATTAAAGAAATTTTTAAAAATAAGCAAGAAAATCTTTTGTGTTCCAAGGCCACAAAGAGATTTCCCTCTGCTACTTTCTATTATTTTTTTAATTTTATCCTTTATTATAGTTCTATGATGTATTTAAATTTGAATTTTGTATATTATGTGAAGTTGGGGAAGAGATTTTATTTTTTCATTCTATAAAGGCAACTAATTGGGCCAGGACATTTATTGTGAAGTTTTTTTGTTTTTTTGTTTTTTTGCTTTTTTTCATATTACATTGTAGTTGCAACTACAAAATAAATTTGGCAATTCTGCATGTGTGAATATTTTTCTGGTCTATTTTATTTAATTGATCTATTTGGCTATCCTTATGCTAATACCACATTATTTAATTTTTGTAACTTTATAACATCATCTTATTAGTTATTGAAAAGCCACCAACATTATTCTTTAAGATTTAATTGTTATTCTCGGTCTTTTTCATCTCCATATAAATTTTACAATCAGCTTGTTTATTTCCATAAAATATCCTGTTGATATGTGATTGAATTTGCATTGATTCTATAGATCATTTTGGTGAAAATTAACATATGTACAATATTGAGTCTTCTTAACAATGAACATAGAATAGTCCTTTATTACATCTCTTAAAATTTTTTGAATAATATCAAAATTTTTTTGTGCATATTTTTTAGATTTTTTGCTAGGAATTTGATATTTTTGATTCAATTATAAATAGTTTCTGTTATAAAACGTTATTTTCAAATAGATTGTTAGAAAATTAGAATTACTTTTTAATATTTGCATTGCATGGTGGCCATGAAAAATCGAATTATTAATTCTAATATTTTACCGATAATGTTTTTTTCAATTTTTCTCACATACAGCCATGTCATTTGCAAATAATGGTAATATTTTTCTTCCTTTTAAATCTGTGCTTCTTTTCTTGCCATATCACATTGGCAAAGTCTTCCAGTATAATGTTGAATTGATATCACTTTAATAAGTATCCTTGCCTCATTCCCAATATTAGGGGGCAAGTTTTAGATATATCATCATAAAGTATATTTGTTACATGTTTTTGTATATATCCTTATCTAATAAGAAAGTTAAATCATAAGTCTAGTTTGCCAAGAGTTTCTGTGTGTATGTGTATTTTTGTTTGTTTGTTTGTTTTTTAACCATAGATGGACACTGAATTTTATCAAATGCTGCTCATTATCTTTTCCAGAAAGGATCATATGGTATTTTTTCTTTTGTTAATGTGTAAAATCAACCTTACACTCTTGGAGTAAAATGCAATTGGTTGTAATTTCTCATGAAATATTTTTCAGTTATACTCATTAATATCTTGTTTAAGGAGTTTGTAAGTATGTTCTAGAAAAATTGACCCTCGAATTTTTATTTTTTGTACTCTCCATATCAGATTGTGGTATCAACATTATGGTACCTTCCAA
>NW_007792543.1:0-1726 GCF_000696425.1 Galeopterus variegatus
CCTCACCTCCTGGGCTGAGACCATGAAGACAGGTGGACCTTTTAACCCCTTCCCTCCCAAGAGGTGGATGGAGGGAGCCAGAAGATCCTTCTGACTACCGTCCCGCTCCACTGGGGCTTTCAAGTGGGGCTTTCAACTGCCTCCCCAGCTCCTTCCACTTCTCAGGCCTGTTTCCTACATTCCGACCCCAGCCAGGCCTGGCCGGGCCAACTCTGAGCCTGGTTTGAACCCTGGCTGAGCTGTTGGAGATAAGCCAGGTGTCATTCTCTCTGGGCCTCAGTTTCTCCAACTATACGGGGGCCCAGCAGTCCCATTCCCACTCCCCTACTCAGCGCTGAAGGTTTACTTACCCCTTTGCCATATGGGTGTGTGAGCCAGCCGAGTTCCCCTTTAGCGGCAGCAAAGTCCAACAGTACAACTGGAAGAGAGATGAAGGGAGGGCAGATGAGCATGGGGGTGTCTGTCTCCAGGAGTCCCTGATGGCCTCCTCAGCTCTCAGAGTGAGACCCCACTACACAAAGTCACCACATCCAAGAAACCCATCCCTTGACAAGTGGGGAAACAGAAGCCCAGAGAAGGGATGGGACCCAGTGGAAGCCAGGCAGCAGGTTGTGGTCAGGACAGGGCCTCCTTTCTCCTAGTCCAGTGCTCCAGCCCCCTCAGTCTGCTCCCAGCTGGGCAGAGCAGGACAGGGGCGCAGCCCAGCAGGAGAACAGCAGCTGGGCAGAGAGCTGGGGCGAGCAGGGGTATTAAGTGACACCACTGCCGCCCCGTCTGCTTCCTTGAACAAGGCCTCTCGGAAGCACTTCATACCCGTGGGCCTTGGGGACACTGGGCTGGGGACACTAGTGTCTGCTTCTGCCACATCCCCCCCAGCATGAAACACCCCACCCCCACCCTGCCCACCTAGCACACGCATATGCACACGTATGTACACACATGTCTCGGGGCACTCCAAGAAGAGAGCACTGTCAACAGGTGGGAACAACTCCAGGAGGGGAGGAGGAGGGAGGGTGTCTGGAAATTGATCTTCCTACCACAAAAGCCACAGAGCAGGCGGGATAAAGCCCTGAACACACAGGGGCCTCTAGGAGGGGCCCAAAGATACACACAGCTGGCAAGTTCCCCTCCCTGGTAAAGTCACTCCTGCTGCCCCTGCCTCTCACACTCTGGCCACTGCCCTGCCAGGGGAGCCAGGGTTCCCTGGTGAACCAGGGATGGAAACCCTTGTAGGGGACTTTCCAGGCCCAGAGGGACAAGGTACTAGGACCACTCTATCCCCACAGACATCTGCAGCCTGGTGAAGAAACACAATGCCAGGGGCTTCCCGAGACCTAACCCTGCCCTCAGGCACCCCTCCTTGGTCCACACCTGGTTCACTGCCAGGCTCAGCAGCTGCAACCAAGACCCAAGACCCTAGGTACTGCCTCTCTCCATTTCCCAGTAAAGTCCAGGTAGTGGCCAATAAGTGCCTCCCTCCCTGGAGGGAAAGGGAAATGAGGTATAGAACCTATGCAAGGTCCTAGATTCAGAGGGTAAAGCCCTCAGGTGGAGGGGGAAGGGACCTCTGGGCCCTGCAGATGAGGAATGCAGCCTCAAACAGCAGCATTCCTCAAGGCCAAGATCAGGAAGAATGACTCCAAGGGAAGAGCTCCAAGCAGGCCGGGAGCAGGTGGCCTGGTCTGGAGAGATGGGAGGTGGGTCCAGGGTCAGAGGCTCTGAGGGT
>NW_007792544.1:0-1726 GCF_000696425.1 Galeopterus variegatus
TTGCCATTTAAACTGAAGAATGGGGAAGGTGGAAAATTTTTTTTCAGTGATACTGTTCTTACGATGCTTTATTCCAGCTTATAATCACCTCTTATTAGCAACAATTCTGCTGTTCATGGCAGGGATGCTGAGGATTTGATAACAGCAGTTGAAGGAGCATGAACAATGACTTAACTCATATTTATTTTTACCTAAATGGATTCAGTTAAGCACAATAAATACTTTTTCAACTGATCTTATAAAGATTTCACAGGATGTGGACATGGATACAGAGAACTGTATTTTATGAAATCTCTGATTGTCCCTTTTGGCTGGAGACCTCAGTCAGCAGTAGGTATTTATCTATGATACATAAAATGTTATCTGCTTTCAGGAAGAGGTAATATGAAAAAACAGGAAATGTCAGGAAACGAGTAGTATTTTATCATTAATGACTTGTAAACATTACAGAGTGGAGATTTGGAGACTGATACGGGCGTTTACTCAGGACACCTTGAAGTCATCCATTCTGTGTGTAGTGTGTCTATACACCATAGTTGTTAGGATCACGTGATTCGAATCTTACAGATTCTGGGTTGTATGTCAGGCAACTGGCTGACCTCTCTAGATGCCATCTTACTCATTTGTGCATTGGGAGTTATCTAGAAACATTATCTACACTTAACCTCTTAGACTTGTGACACATGAGATGATAAACAGATGACAGAGTGAGTGAGTGTTACACAGAGATATACACAAAGAGTTATAAAAAAAACTCTTGGCCATGATAAGTGCTAAATAAGTAGCAATTCTTCATCATTATCACCATCATCATCATCAACTGTCTATAGAGTTATCAAGGAGACGAACTTCTTGGCTTGGCGTGTTTTTATTTTCTAAAATAACACAATGATTAATGACATATGAAAATCTAATACAGTACTTTTAAGTTAACTGCATACAGTGTCCTCTCTTGCAACATCTTTTGTTTTTTATTATAGGTTATATCACAGACAGTTCAAGGTACTGCAGTAAGGCATTTGTTGATATTTATGCATATTCCACAGGAACGTTTTTGCTGCAATCTACATTTATCCACTATGGAAACTCTCTTCTTCTGGGTACAGATGGCTCAGTATAATCATTTTATTAGAATTACTCCTTTCATACCCATGAGGAGGCAAGTCCCCTTTTCTGGGTCTCCTTGCTGTCTGAGGCCTTGTGCTTGGAAAGCATCTTTAGCCTTTTGGGGAGAGTTTTGGGGCTCAGGAAGCTATGTGCTCCACTCCTTACCTTCCAGAAACCTATTGTTCGTGCTCAGCAAGGATTCAGCTAAAATCTTCCGTCCTCACATTGTACTTCTCTTTAGTTTCATGACGGAGAAGGGGTCTTAGGCGCTTTCCTTTGTATCATTATGTTCTTCCCTTGCCTTGTCTTTTTCTTTCTTTTCTCCTCCAGAGTCATTTTTTCTCACTTTTCCCTAGATGGTCCTCCAACGTTTCTCCCTTCAGACATATAACTTTTAAGCATTGTTTTAGCCTGTTCTTCCCAGAAGGCAGGGCTTGACAAAGAAGACTGATGGCTGTTATTTTATGGTGGAATAAACTCCAGAAAGAAAGGATGAAAAGCAAGGACAGTGAAGGAGAAAAGAGGGAGAGCCAATATGAGCTCTTATTCTATCTTTACACAAAATTCTTATATTTTGTCCATCATGGTTTTTTAAAATTTATTTTGATTTTTTTTAAAA
>NW_007792545.1:0-1726 GCF_000696425.1 Galeopterus variegatus
AAGGTTTAAGGGGAACGGTATTCTCAGAAGACAACTGGAGTTCAATTAAGACAAGTGAATTTAGAAAGTGCTCTATGAAAATGTGGAAGAAATATGAGTATTTCGTTCTCATGTTAACTTTTGCTTTGTTTTTATATTTATAAGGGAATGGGTTTCCAGTGGGCATTGCAGGAATAATTAGGAAGGATGTTAGCAACCAGACGATGAGTGTGGGAGAGGAGGAAGTACATTACAAAGTCAAATTCGGTAAAGGGGATTTGTGACTTACTTCATATTTTTGGTGACAGAGAGCAAGAAAACAAGCCTGGACCTATCCTTGAATCATGGCACAAGAGGGGGCCTCAGGAGACATGTAGTTGTTCATCTTCTTCACTTGATAGGTAAAGACACAGTGTTCATACGAGTGTGGTTCTTTTACTAACTACCTGTATAACTTTGGGCAAATTGCTTCTTCTTTTAAAATTTCTATTTCCTGGTTTTTCAAATATTGGTATGCCTCATAGGGATTCTGCATAGATGAAATAAGATAACCCATATTAGTACCTTTCCTGGAAAAAATATGTTAGCTTGTATTTAATGCTACTAATAGTAGTAGTTTAGAAACTTGGGTTTGACCCTAGAGTGAAATGGCTTCCCTGGGGATTTCTTTTAAATATTTAAAGAGGACAAACATAAATATATATACTTTCCAAGTGTTTTTGAAAGAACTTCCAGAGGTCTGAAAGGTTATGAAATTGACATGATATTGAGATCAATATCTGAAAAAGAGGTGATAGGAAAGAAAAGCTACAGACATAAATCATAAACAAAATATTATCAAATATAGTATAATAATACATGCAAAGAGTGATAATAAATAATGACAAAGTGTGATTTGTTCCAGGAGTTCAAGGGAGCTTAACATTCATATCAGTTAATATTAATAAAAAACTAATTATTTTGATAGATGCTGAAAAATTATTAAAGAAAATTCTGCACCCATTCATGATTAGGGCAGAAACAACCCAAACAAACAAACAAAATGACTTAGCAAACTATAAATAGTGTGAAATTTATTTAACCTGGTCAAGGATATCTGTAAAAGGCTGATAGTTAATATTATGCTTGATGTTAAATATTAAGAATTTTTCCTGGGGCCGGCCCGGTGGCGCACTGCTACAGTGTGCCGCTTGGGAGCGCGGTGGCGCTCCCGCCAAGGGTTCGGATCCCACATACAGACCGGTTCCCGCTCACTGGCTGAGCGAGGGGCGGGCGCAGCACCAAGGGTTGCGATCCCGTTGCCGGTCCCGGTCCGGTACGGGCACGACACTGAGGGTTGCGGTCCGTTGCCGGACACGAAAAAAGACAAAAAAAAAGAATTTTTCCTGCTGACATCAAGAATGAAAAAAGAATATCCACTATCACCCCTTCTAGTTTACATTGTACTGAGAATTCTAGTCAGTATTAATGTCAAGAATAAAATATACAAAGATTGAAATGAAGAGGAAATAAAACTGTCATTATTCATAGACGAAATGATTTGTATGCATAAAAAATTAATTTAACAAATGTTCTAAATACAAATCAATATAAAAACTAATTCTGTTGATTTTGTTTACTAGTTACACACAAAAGTAAAATTTTTAAAGATACTTCTTACAATAGCAATAAAATGCCAAAAATTATGAAGTTTTAGTGAAATTTATATGAGTTTTATATTAAAACATAAAGTAACAAAATAAAGAAG
>NW_007792546.1:0-1726 GCF_000696425.1 Galeopterus variegatus
TTTTTTTTGATTGAGCATTTTCATACATTTAACATTAACATGTTTTTTAAAGTGATATTTGTATTTAGGGATCCAAAATCATGAAACTAAATTCATACTTAGAAAGTGATATCATTGTTATATGAGAATAAAGACTTTTTTTTTAACATTCAAATGGTAGCCACTAAGTACCTACTGTGTGCCAGGATCTATGTCAGATGCTGGGAATGCTGGGAATCAGACAGACAGTGGTCTCTACTCTTACAGAATTTGCAGCCTAGCACATGTTTCTACTTATGTTCCATTAACTGGTTAATATGTATAAAAGGTTAGAAATATGATAAGTGATGCTTAGGTCTTTGGCTTATGATTTATGTGTAACTAAAGGCCATTCTCAGAGCAGTAATTGTTCAGTTGGATTATGCCAGCTCAAACAGTCTTGTACTGAATTCTAATATAAGTTTTCCAGCTCTCAAAAGGTACTTGATACATAGTGTAGCACCCCTCCTTACTATTTGAATTCTGAAAAAAATGAAAACTAAAATAAGAGTGGCTGATGAAATATCAAATATCACCTTCGTAACTGAAAAGGTACAGATTGACAGACATGCTTAGTGTCTTTAACTGAACTCCAGAATCAGGCCAGTTAACTACCTAGTCACAAGCAAAGGTGAATCAGGGTAGGGGTTTCTATGGAGGTCGGCTTCTTCCTCAGAAAAAGAAGGGTATACGGAGTCAAGCATGCTCTGTTTATTCTTAGATTTATCAATTTGATAAATCCCTTCATCTCATTGGGGAAGAGTGAGTAATAAAGCAGAGAAGCCAGGAATTAAACTAATTGAGCACCCTTCTATAAGAAAACATTAAGAGTAGGAAAATTCGTACTCCCAGAAGTGTGTACTGAACATATGTTTAAGGATATCAGTTAAAATAGTAAGCCATTAGAACAGGACAATAATTTAAGGTTTTACATTCAATGATGTTTTAGTATACTATTTAGTCAAATGTACAAGACATACTGTTAACATTTTTATTCTTTGCCCATAGATTATTTACTTTGTAGAATATCCATAACCTATTTTTGATCTCCAAGTAACATCTTTCCTTTCCTTTCTAACATACAATCACCTGATTAAGATGTGAGGAGAAAATAGTGTCAGTTCTGAAGTCAGAAAACCTACATTTGAGTCCTTATCGCATACCCACCTTATAATATACCTTCTCTGGATCTATATTCGTATCTGTAGAAATGAAATTATGTAACTGGATGATTCCCCCAAAGCCTTCACCACTCTAAAACTCTAGAAGTATCTTTGGCCTCCCCCATCCAGGTACAGTTCATGTTTATCTAGGAAAGCATACCTAATTTTAACTTTAGCTTAAGAAAAATATGATTATGGAAGAAAAGAATATTGGTAGCAACTACCTCTCTCTCTCTCTCTCTGAACTTCTATGACATTTATAACTTACAGTATACAGTCTTTTATATATTCTAAATTATTTCTGTTTTCTCTCTGTTTATTTTCTTTCCCAGTAACAGCATATGTATTTTCATTATGTTGTTCCTGAATGCATAACCTATGATACTATATAACCCATAGTATTTTGTTCTGGCCCACAGGAATTATACAATTAACAGTGAATTTCTTTTTTGTTAAATCATTTAAAGATAGAGGGGGTGCAGGGTGGTTTTGCTGTTTTCAAACTTGACTCTGATTCTCCGATTTTATCTCCATATTTAACAAGC
>NW_007792547.1:0-1726 GCF_000696425.1 Galeopterus variegatus
TTTTCCTGCTTTTTGAACAACGTGCCCCACAAATTCTGTAGCCAGCCCAGCTCCTGAGTGCTGGTACTGGAGCAAGGACATTCAGCTTTCCTACCACCTCTCAAATCATGTGATGTGAACTAGCTGGCTGCTCCCTGGGGTCATCTTTCCGTTCTTAGCCCCCTTCCATTTTACTAACATATATACATGCACACACCCATGCCCACACAAACACACAAACGGACATGAGGAGAATTAAGGACCTGGCCCTCGATAAAGTCTAACCTGATTCAAGTTCTGTTTCAGGGACCTCAGACACTTCAGGCTCATCAGGTAACAATGTCCCTCTGTTTTCCTCGAATACCTCAGGTACCTCAGACCCTTCATGAACTTCAGACTCCTCACCTTCAATCTCCTCTTCAGCCTCATTATCAGCTTTGTCAGCTTCTAGAAAAAATTGGAATAAATAAATTCTCATTCAGTTTAAATCAACAAATATTTATTGGGCACTGATAAGTGCTGAGGCCAAAACAAAGAGTAAGGAATGGTCCCTGCCCTCCTGGAGTATGTGGCTTAATGGGCGAGGCAGAAAAATTATCTATACATTATACCTATTAAAATGTAGTGGTAAAGGATGATAGCCATCTGCTCAAAGTGCTATGGGAGCACCAGCCTAAGTGTTCATTCAAAAGAGGAAATGTTTATAGCAGTCCCAAATATTCTAACAGTAAAAAACTGGAAACAGCTCAACATCCATTCAGTAAGGGAATGCTAGATCTGCAAAGTCCAATACGGTAGCTACTGGCCATATGTAGCTATGGAGCACTTGAAATGAGGCTAGTGCAAATTGAGATATAATGTAAGTATAAGATATACAATGAGTTTAAAGGTTTAATATGAAAAAGTGAATGTAAAATATATAGCTACTAGAAAATTTAGTTACATATGTGGCTTACATTATATATTTATATTGGGCAGCACCAAGCTAGACTATCTATATATAATGATAGATTTTCTTATAGCTAATTAAAAATAATAAATGATATGGTATGTTAAAAATATGTTAAAGGTAAATTTGAAAAACATAACTCCAAGTTTTATGTAGTTTCTGATGACCAGTGTAAGAAATATATGCATGGAACTCTTTCAGGAAGAAAATGGCGTGAATGGTGGTGTCAGAAAACCCATCTCCCAAACTCCCTTTCACATACTTATGAAATTGACATTATATACTTATGAAAATGGAAAACAAGATATTTTACATGCATAGATTATATGGATGACTAATAAATGAGCTTATTTTCTGAACTCTTGTGGGAATTTCTTCCCCTAGTGAGCACCTCCAAGAATCATATTCTAGTGGTATGATATGCTTCTACCATTTGAATTTTGATCTAAGTCTGGATGGTTAAGTGCCCAGAGAAAAGCATCCTGAAGCATCCTTATATATAGGTCTGAAGCTGAAATACAGTGCATGTGGCTTCCAAGTATGTGACCTGGAATGTCCTGAGTCTTTTTGTGTGATGATGGAGGTCTTATTGATAATACACACAAGGATGAAGCAGCACTTGCTGTATCCTACTATGGTTTGGATGAAGTTATATGGTCTATACAAGAAATTTAAATTTGACTGTAAATCTCTTATAGAAAAAAATTATCACATATATCTAATACATGTATATTTATTTATTTACAGGTCATATTCTTATCCATATTAGGTATGTTATAAAACATATATATATATATA
>NW_007792548.1:0-1726 GCF_000696425.1 Galeopterus variegatus
ATAACTTTCCATTGTATGGATGTACCACTGTTTGTTTATCCATTCACCTACTGAAGGAAACCTTGGTTGCTTTCAACAATTATGAATAAAGTTGCTATAAATATCTATGTGCAGGTTTTTGTGTGAACCCAAGTTTTCTTTTTTTTTTTTTTGAGTTTTGCATATTCTTTATTGAAACTGTATACATACGTTGGTTGGTGTAGAATTCTAAAATCATATTTTCCAAAACGTTTTTATCCCAAATCACAGAATGAATCCAAGTTTTCAATTCAGTGAGTAAATACCTTGGAGTGCAAATGCTAGATTGTATGGTAAGACTATGTTTAGCTTTGTAAGAAACTGCCAAACTGATTTTCAATTTTCATTTTGCATTCCCATCAACAATGACTGATAAATCTTGTTGCTCAATGTTATTATCAGCATTTGGTGTTGCATGTGTTTTGGAATTAAGCTATTTTTATAGGTTTAATAGGTATGTAATGGTGTCATATTGCTGTCTTGCATTATCTCATTAGATTTAATGAGGATTATCTCATTAAATATTAATGAGATATTAATTATCACGTACACTTATTTAATGTCATATTGCTGTCTTAAATGCATTATCTCATTAGATTTAACACAGGATTTTGAGTATCTTTAGTATGCTTCTTTTTCATATATCTTCTTTGGTGAGATGTCTGTTTAGATCTAGCCCATTTTATATGAGTTGTTCGACTTCTGTGGTTGGTGTTACTAATTCTTTGAATCCTTTACAGATCTGATATACTGTGCTTAGTGAAATTTTCTCCTAGTCTGTGGCTTGCCTTTTTATTTTCTTAAAAGTGACTTCACAGAGCAAAATTGTTTTCATTTTAGTGGAGTCCTACTTAATTTTTTTCTTCGTTAATTGTGTTTTTACTGTTGTATATCTAAAAATTCATAAAAGATTAAGGTCTGCTAAATTATCTCCTGTATTTTCTATAATTTTTATAATTTTGCATTTTACATTTAGGTCTATGATTTATTTTGAATTAATTTTTGTGAAAAAATGTAAGGTCAGTGTCTAGATTCATTTTTTTGCAGATGGACATCAAGTTGTCCCAAAACTTTTTTTGAAAAACCTCTACTTTCTCCATTGGATTGCTTTGCTCCTTTGTCAAAGATCAGTGACTACATTTATATAAATCTATTTCTGGGTTCTCTATTCTGTTCCAATGATCTATTTGTCTATTTTCTCACCAATACCACACTGTCTTGAGAATTGTAAATTTATAGTAAGTATTGAAGTCAGTTAGTGTCAGTCCTGTGACATTGTTCTTATTCAGCATTGTGTTGTCTATTCTGTGTCTTCTGCCTTTTAATATAAACTTGACAATCCATAAAGTTGCTTGCTGGAATTTTGATTTATTAGGATTGCATTAATTCTGTAAAAAATGTTGGGAAACTGACATTTTAAAAACATAATGTTTTCTTATTCATAAGCATGTAACATTTTCCATTTATTTAGATCTGCATTAATTTCTTTCATCAAAATTTTGTAGTTTTCCTCATATGAACCTAGCATATATTTTGTTAGATTTATAACTATATATTTAATTTTATTTGCTAATATGAATAGTGTGTTTTTAATTTCAAATTACAATAGTTAATTCCTATTGTATAGTAAAACAATTAACTTTTATATATTAATCTTCTATTCTGCAACCTTGATATAATTGCTTGTTAGTTTCAAGAGCTTTTTTTT
>NW_007792549.1:0-1726 GCF_000696425.1 Galeopterus variegatus
CAAGCAATTCCACTCCGAGACACAGATCCCAAAAGACTGAAAACAGGGACTCAGATACTTGCACACCGATGTCTACTGCAGCATTATTCACAATAGCCCAAAGTGTTCAACAACAGATGAATAGATAAACGAAATGTGGTATATGTACACACAACGGAATGTTTCTCAGCCATCCAAATGAATGAAGTTCTGATACACGCCACAACATGGATGAACTTTGGAAACATTAAGCTAAGCAACATAAGGCAGGCACAAAGGAACAAGCATTGTATGATTCCACTTATATGAAATGTCTAGAATAAGCAAAGTCAGAGAAATAGCAAGTAAATTAGGGGCTTAGGGGATGGGGCTTAATAGATACAGAATTTCTGTTTGGGGTGATGAAAACAATTTAGAAATAGCTAGTCGTGGCAGTCACACAACATTGTGAATGTGATTAATTAATGCCAATGAGTTGTACATTTAAAAGTGATTGAGGGCCGGCCCAGTGGCGCACTGGAGAGTGTGCCGCTTGGGAGCGTGGCGGTGCTCCCACCGAGGGTTCAGATCCCACGCGGAGACTGGTTCCCGCTCACTGGCTGAGTGCGATGCGGGCGCAACACTGAGGGTTGCGATCCCGTTGCCGGTCAGTAAAAAAGACAAAAAGGAAGAAAAAAAGTGATTGAAAGGAAAATTTTATGTTATGTATGTCTTACCACAATAAAAAAAAACTGAAAAAATTATGACACAGTTTAAAAACACTGACTGGATTTTTGGTGATATTAAGAACTAAGGGTGATTTTTTTTAGGTGTGATGATGTTATTGTGGTTATGTTTTTTGTTAGGGGGATTTTTTTGGTGGCTGGCCAGTACAGGGATCCAAGCCCTTGACCTTGGTGCTACGAGGCTGTGCTCTAACCACCTGTGCCAATTGGCCAGCCTATGGTCATGTTTTTAATAAACAGCCCTTATCTTTTAATGATCTAGACGGTTTAATTACAGATGAAATGATGGAATCACTGGAATCTATTCAAAATGATCCAGGGGGTGTACAGATGAAGCAAGATTGGCCATGTATTCCACAAAAAATGATTACATGGTGTAATGTTGAATATGCTGATTATCTTGATGTGAGTATGATAATGCTGTACCTCACAGATATATAAAATTGATTGTTCCAATATATTTCAAAATTTAAAAAAAATTCACCATGTATTGATCGTTATGGAAACTTGGTGATGGGTCCATGCAAAGGGAAATACTGTTCTCTCTCCTTTTGTGTGTATTTGAAATGTTCCATGATAAAAAACAAAACCTCCAGTTATTATGTTGATGCAACTGAGCTAAAAGGACAAGAGATTGTTATTTACAGCTCAACAGCTTTATGGAGAGCAGCACAGCTCCTCCAGGATGGGCAGAAATTATATTCAAATTTAATTTACCCCTGGAGAAAAAGAAAAGGGAGCAGGTCCCACCAGCGCACGTGGAAACACTGGCTTCAGGGCGGCTGTAGGCTGCTGACAGCAAACATGCGTGCAGCTGCGCTCCGCCCCACGGAGCTGCCTGCCTGGGCTGTTTGTCGTATTCTTTTCCGCTTCTAAAGCTGTCCTCTGCTTATTTTGACCTACATTCACCTTTGGTATAAGCATACGAGGTGGGCTCACAGACCTTGGAAGGCTCAGGGTAATTTTCAGGTCAGTGTGTTTTCAATGCCTTTTATATGCTCGATGCTTTTCTATAAGCTCAG
>NW_007792550.1:0-1725 GCF_000696425.1 Galeopterus variegatus
ATACTTTTTTCTCCCTGAAAATACAACAAAAATCTACATGCTAAATGGCAAGGAAAATTTTAGCTTTAGTCATAGAATGGAATGGTAAAGGTCCCAGAAAATTTTAACATTATGAAAATTTTAAATCTCAATTTAAAATAAAGCAATTGAAGTGTTAAGTGGAACATGTTTATCATTTACTTCTTTTAACATGTTTATAACAGTTATAATTTATTGTTTCCTCAGCACTTAATACGTAGTAGTGGAAAATTGATTCTTCTTGACAAGCTGTTAATTCGCCTAAGAGAACGAGGCAATCGAGTTCTTATTTTTTCTCAAATGGTGCGGATGTTAGATATACTTGCGGAATATTTGAAATATCGTCAGTTTCCCTTTCAAGTAAGTATTTCATTGTCTTTGTTGTTTTAAATTTCATCTCATTCACAAGTATGTTTTACAGAATTACCTTTGAAATTATTTTGTAAATGAAGTTTAGATTTTTAAGAAATACATCTTTAAAAGTTATACTTGTCCTTATTTCCCTTTTTCTTCTTGATCTCAGATTTGCCACAAAGCAGATTTTGTTTTCTCTAATTTTTATTTTCTTTTAATTCTTTCTCTTCCATACTTGCTTTAACATTTTAAAAAGTGGCAGAGTTTCCATGATGGAACAGGTCTAAGGGGGAGGCTTTAGTCCATATTAGGCTTTAGTGTGAGGAAGAAAAACAGTGAAGCAGTCCTTGTGAATGCTCTTAGGACTGTAGCGGATTCTGATGATTGGTTTGCTCATATTCTGTTGCATAGCATGCTGAATAAATCTAGATAACTTTAAGGAAGAAACCAGAGACCAAAATAAATTTATGTAGATGCTCCTCGACTTATGATGAGGTTATGGCCAGACAAAGTCATCACATGTCAAAAATATCTTATATTGAAAATTCATTTAATATCCTCATAAACACATTGTACAGTGGAAAAATCATAAGTCAGAGACCGTCTATATTTCTTCCATCTATTCAAAATCTATATTGAAATTTATTCAATATAATTTAAGCTAACATTGATGAGTGTTTACTGTTAGGTGCTATTCAAAGTACTTTACATCTAATAATTTACTTAATTCTTAGAGCTATTTTCTGAACAGTGCCCGGAACACAGCAGACATTCATTATATACAGTTGTAAATGGTGTACATATAGCGCAGGCAGTAAAATAAGAGTAGAATTGTAAAAGAGAGACTCAGCACACATAATCCCTTCTGTGTTCAAAGTTATAGTCTGGTGTGAGAGTTAGACATTAAGCAGGTGATTACAAATAAGTATAACATTACAACTCTGGTAAATGCTGTGAAGGACAGATGTTTGGTGATATGAACATGACTGAGAAATATTTAGTCAATTAGGGGAGAAAGTGAAAGAGTACCATTATTTGAGTTTTCTATAAATAGTTTATTGAGATGTAATTCCCATATCATACAATTGACCTATTTTAAGTGTACAATTTGGTGGTTTTCATAAATTCACAGATATGTGCAACCATCAACACAATTTTAGAACATTTTGATCATCTCAGAAAGAAACTCTGTACCCTTTAGCTACAATCCCCCATGCTTCCATCCCTCTTCTTCCCCCTGGCAGTGTTTTGGTTTGTTTTTAAACAAATTATTTTCTGCACATGGGCAAATGAAAAAATAAGTACAAAAGCATTTAGAAGCACCAGTTCTCTGCTCCTAATCCCTTCTCATTA
>NW_007792551.1:0-1725 GCF_000696425.1 Galeopterus variegatus
TTTTCTACAATTCTACTACTTATATTCTATGCCCCCCTACATTACAATTTATTTCCAACAGCCCTCAGAACTAAAACTTGAAAAATGAAAAAGACTTTGTCACTGATCCAACTTCAAATCCAAATGGTTAAAAATTATATGAATGCTAATCATTTTAGGCTCAATCTTTAGCCAAGAAAAATAGACAATTAACATGCGCAGTTCAACAAGAAATTACTAGTACATTTTTTTTAAGTACTCAGTTCTAACCTGAAGTATGTAGTGTCCTGTGGTGTCTATAGTAGGATAAACAATAAGGCCCTATATTTCCAACACTAGATCCCTTCGGGGAAAAATTATTCTAAGTGAATTTATGTGCAGAAATGGTTTAAGTGATGTTCTATCTCTTCAGCACTAAATCAGTAGCAGTAACTACTGAGGAGGATGCAGAAGAGAAGCCAGGATCCCTAACAGGGTTGCTTCCAGGTTGCATATGGATAATTTGCCTATGGCAAGGAGATACTTAGGGTTCTGAAGCCCAGCCTAGAATGTTCTTTTGAGAGGCCTGACTGTGGCTGTGCCTCCTTGGTGCTATTCTGGATAGATTAATGCAGAGTTTGCTTGGTTTTCCATCCTGAGACTTGCATTATAGAAGGAGGGGAGTGGATCTTGGAGTGACACTGACTCATGTTGATAGGGGGTGGATATTTACACTGAGAAAGTTTGAAGAAAAAAGGCACCTTCTGAGAGGACTAAAGTGAGGCCATAGGATGAACAGGGGCCTCCCTGAGAAGTATTTAGTCCTCTCTGTGTTTTTCCTTGGACTGTGGGGACAGTCATAGTAAGTTACATGACATCATAATTTGGCAGTATTTGATAAGCCTGGATAATGATGTCATGGGGCAAAAAGGAATGGGGTAGTAAAGACAAGAATGATAGATCATTTCCAAATATATTCCCAACAACATCTCCTATCCTGTATGCCCTTTTGCAATGTGACATTACCACTCATCATGCAATAGAGTGTTTTCTTTCCATTTAAATCTGGGTTGGGTCTGTTACTTGCTTTGGCCAAGAGACTGCATTAGAAGTGACACTGTAACTTCTGGGCCTAGACATTAAGAGGTCTTGTAGCTTTCATTCTCTCCTTAGAGGAAATCAGCCACCATATCAAGAAATGTGGGTCAGACTGCTGAATGATAGGAAACACATGGCCTGAAAAGGCCTGAAAAAGGCCACATAAAAGAGAACCAAGGTGCCCAAGACATGTGAGTGAGGCTACCTTGGATTCTCTATATTTAGTCAAACCTTCCCCGCCAGCACCACAGGGAAGAGAAGTGAGCCATCTCCAAACAGCTTTACCCAAACTCCTGACTCATAGAGTCAAAAGCAACGAAAGGGTTGTTGTTTGAAACTATTAAGTTTTAGGGTAGTTTCTTACAAAGTCTTCAGTAACTAAAACAGGAAACATCATTGTCTGCCAAATATTCAGCACTTTGAGATCTATGTGGAGGTAGCAGCATCTTAACATGGGGTATGTCAGTTCAGAATTCCAAGTGGAGCTCATAGCAAACCAGATAAAAAGAAGCACATGTCTCCCTTTCCTTTAAGTACTACAGTGCAGTGGGGTTGTTATGGTTAACTTTTGTAAAGTAGTTCCAACCTGACGACATGGAAAGATTTTAACGTTATCCATTTTTGAAAGTTTCAGTTTTGATAACCTGAAAATTTCACCAGCCTTCTCAC
>NW_007792552.1:0-1725 GCF_000696425.1 Galeopterus variegatus
TCCCCCTCTACCTACCTTCCTTCTTTCCTTCCTTCCTTTATTCTTCCCTCCTTCCCCCCCCACTCTTTTTCTTTCTTTCTTTCCTAACAGTCCATATTTGTTCAGAGTTACCAAAATGTTTACCAATATAATTACTCCCACTGTTTCTTTCTGGGCTTATTTTCACTTTGCCAAAGAACATCCTTTAGTTTTTTCACCAGGAGCTTATTATCTACCTCTTCCACTAAATCCATCCCAACAGAAGGATTTTTGGCTAGCAGCAAAATAAAAACTGCCACATGGATTAGTTGAGAGGGAGAAACACATCTCTTCTTTAAGTAAATAATGTCAAACCAAATCCTTGTCTTTTGCCCACCGGAAATTAAGGAAGTGGCCTGCATCAGGGCATTTTTGTTCTTAAGTAAATAACTCTCTCTGGTCCTACCTTCTACAGTATAGGCCTCAGATAGTGTTTATCATAATAGTGACTTTTCAAAATGTAATCGATACATCTCTGCATTTGCCACTAGAATGTATTGGTCATTGTTTTTAACACTTTTTGTGATTTGGCAGCAATATCCATGATTCATTGATTGAATTTCTGTCTTGTTCCAGGCACTGAGCATGTGGTGATAAACAGACAGACACATGGCTATTTTAGTCTGTGATAAAAATGTCATGCCAGGCTTCTGCACTATCTTGACTTACAGTTGTGCTGTCTTCTCCCTCACTGATGCCTTTGAAATTGTATCATTTGTAGGGCTGGTACTTCCACATTGCATGTGGTTATTCTGTTTTTGCTGGTGTTAGTGTGTTCTTTCTTGTTGGTATCTCTCTTTTCCATGGTGACTTCTTGAAGCTGCCAGAATGATATAACTTTTTTTTCCTCTTCCTCTCTGTTCAGCCACTCCTGCATGGTTGCCAGGGGAAACCAGATAAGTATTAAGTGTAATATTAATTGAAATATTCTGTGTCTAGATAGAAATAAAGCGCATGGCTTTTATGACATCTGTTTTAAACTAGCTTCAGGCTCTTCCTGCATTTACTTTAGACTTTTTATCAGGCTCACTGATATCCCAGAGTTGCAGTTCCTGGATTCTAGCACCAGAGGAGAAAGTCCAGACAATGTTGTTGGGGAAATTGGGGGAACAATAAAGCATTATGGCATATTTAAAATGGTCTTAATTTAAAAAAGAAAGACTATTGTGAATGAGTAAGGACAAGCCTAAAGCTATTTCTTTTTTTACTTATTAGAAGCTCCTGCTACCAGCTCTGAAGTGGTAAAGAACTAGCAGGAAATAAAGGCAGCTCACTTTTACTTATTCTTAGAAGCTCCTGCTACCAGCTCTGAAGTGGTAAAGAACTAGCAGGAAATAAAGGCAGCTCACTGGATAAAGTCAGCTAACTTCATCCTGCCCATCTTTCCCTTTCGATAAGCTAGTCAGTCCATGCTTGGCTTCTCAAATTCTCACTGTCTTTAGTTCTGTAGTTTTCATTTGCTCTTTCACGTAGTGACAGTTATTAATTAATTTCTGCTCCAAACCCATCATTCCATTCTCTGCTTTGTGTTGCTGGATTCTATAAATCACTTCTTATTTTTTACTTTTTTGCTTTGCCAGCTAATTTCTGTCAGACTTTGATAATAGGGCATGCTGGAGGGAGACTAGAAGGCTGGAGGAAAAGGAACTTGCTCCTTCCTCTTTGCTGTCATTGTCATCACAGAAACAGTTCTTCACCTTGACAGTG
>NW_007792553.1:0-578 GCF_000696425.1 Galeopterus variegatus
TTATCACTTGAAATTCCTTGTCAGTCATTTCAAGGGCTTCTTGTTCTATAGGATCTAGAGCTTGAGATTTATTATCTTTGGGTGGTGAACTTTCTTGATTTTTTGTGTTTCTGGTGTCTTTTCTTTGATGTTTATTCATTGTGGCAGGGGGTTTCACAGTCCACATGTATGACACTATTGCCTGACTAATATTTTGTTGGGGTTGCCAATTTGGTATGGCTACCTCAGTGATTACTCAGTTGGACACTAGTGTCAGGCAAGTCCAAAATTGACTAGTGGGAAGATGGCGGGGTGTTCGCGCCGCTCCCTCTGGAGAGTCTCAGCTCCTGCGTTGAGCTCCCCTGGCAGCCTCTGCAGCCAGAGCTGCCCTGGCCGCCTCTCGCCGCCCCTGGCACTCCTGGCTCCTGTTCGCACTGCAGCCTTCTCAGTCCCTCTTTCGCTCGCAGTTCCAGTGGCACCCGGGGGCCAGGGAGATGACAGCCCCCTCCCCGGCACATACGCTGTCACCGGACCCCAAGTCCCAGTGGCGGGGCTGCGCAGCCTGGCCCGGTGCTGAGGGTAGCAGCTGCAGTGGCCAG
>NW_007792554.1:0-1725 GCF_000696425.1 Galeopterus variegatus
ATTGTCCATGTTCTGAAGTCTAATTCGTCTAATACAGCCACTCCAGTTTTCTTTTGATTAGTATATGCATGGTATGTTTCTCGTTCAGTTAGTTTTAATGTACCTATATTACTAAATAGGAAGTAAGCTCTTATAGGGAGTATAAAGTTGGGTCATGTTTTAACATTTGTTCTAAAAATTCTTATCGTGTAATTGGTGTGCTGAAATAATTTTCACTTAGTGTAATTGATATGTTTTGACCTAGGTCAAGTATTTTGTTTTCTCCTTCTGCTTTATGTCCCTCTGCTTCTTTATCTCCTTTTGGCTTATTTAAACTTTTTTCTTTTAATAGTCTATTTTAATTTATCTCATTTCTGATTGTATCTCTTCATATAGTTTGTTTTCTGTCTGTAGTTACTCTAAAAATTACAATATGCAAGCTTAACCTTTCATGGTTT
This sequence comes from Galeopterus variegatus, assembly GCF_000696425.1. Classification (NCBI taxonomy): domain Eukaryota; kingdom Metazoa; phylum Chordata; class Mammalia; order Dermoptera; family Cynocephalidae; genus Galeopterus; species Galeopterus variegatus. The sequence goes on from NW_007792554.1 coordinate 438, forward strand.
ACATAAAATATTTTGCCACATCAAATAGAATGCAGATATCTACCCATAGTATAGGTCCCTTTACCCTACCCCCTTTATGTGGTAGTTGTCAACAATACTGTTGCTGTCTTAAACATTAAAGCTCTCTCAGAAAATGTTATAATCTTTGCTTTTAACTATCAAATAGCTTTAAAAACTACAGAGGATTATAGGAGTCTATCTTATTTACCAGATATTTATCATCCTGTTGCTCTTCCTTAATTCCTGATGTTCCAAGATTCCTTCTGGCACCACTTCCTTTCTATGTGAAGAGCTTACTTTAGGCATTCCTTTTGAGTACTGGCAATGAATTCTTAAGTTTTCTTTCACCTGACAATGTCTTTATTTCACCTATATTCCTGAAGGATTTTTTGCTGGATATAGAATACTGGGTTAATAGTGTTTGTTCTTAACACTTAAAATGTTGTTCTTTCTTCTTGTCTTCATCGTTTCAGATGAGAAATCTACAATCATTCAAATTATTCTTCTATAAGTAATGCATCACTTCTCTTTGTCTACTATCAAGATTTTTGTCTTTAGTTTTCAGTATTTTAATTATAAAGCATTAGAGTGTGGATTTCTTTGGGTTTACCATGAAGTTCATTGGGCTTTAATTTGTAGGTTTATATCTTTTGCCAAATAATTAATTCAAATATGCTTTTTCTGCACTGCACTCTTCTTTCCTTCTGGGACTGGGATGACCTGCTACTGTCCCACAAGTGCTGGTCACTATTCATCCCTCCACCCCCATCTCTCTTCATTTTATTGTTCAGATAGAAATTTCAAATGATTTCTCAACTTCACTGATACTACTGTCATCTCCATTCTGTCACTAAGCCCATCCAACATGTTATTTTGGATAAATATTTTTAGTTCTAACTTTTCATTTGATTTTCTTAATGCTTTCTGTACCTTTGAGACTTCCCACCTTTCACTTCAAGAGCATCACTTCCTGTAGCACTTTTATAATCAGTGTTCTAAAATATTGTCAGAAAATTCCAACATCTGTGTCAACTTATCAAGGATATCTGTTGTCTTTCCACATGTGAGTTTAGATTTTTTTCATGGTTCTTCGTATGCCAAGTGACCATGGATTATGTGCCGTTTATTTGGGTATTATCCTGCTGGATTATGTTCTGTTCTGAAACTCTGGGTCCTGTTTAAATTCTATTGAATATTAATATTTTAGCAAAAGATCATCTGAGTTGTCCTAAGGCCCCAATTTTAACCATTCTTCTGCATCATGCTATCAATGTCAGTTCCATTTTTT
>NW_007792555.1:0-1724 GCF_000696425.1 Galeopterus variegatus
AATGAGTATAACATATAGAATATGAGACATCAATAAGTGCTATAGCTAAAATCATAGCAGGCAGTAAGAAAGAAAGTTGCAGGGGGTGGGATTAAGACCTCTCTAAAGGGTCTGATTTGATTTGAGATCCGAGAGAGATGAGGGCTGAGCCAAGTAGGTATTTGAGGGAAGATCATAAGAGACCAACAAGCCAACCTGTACCAGGGTCTTGAAGCAATAGGTTATGTCTTAACCTATATGAATACATTCTTAATTATTTCTTTTACCAGTTATAACTACTCTTTATTCTTAATGATGTTATTGACTTTGAATTCTACTGAATTTATATTAAAATCTCTGCCCATGTTTGGCAGCTTTTAACTATTTAACCAATATTTGTTTTCTTCCTCTCTCTTATTAACAGAAAACAAACTTTACTCAGCAATGTGTCTGGATGTCAGTACTCAGTGTGATATACTGAAACATGGTCCCCAAAGGTATTAGGCTCTAAACTCTGGAATCTGTAATTGTTACTTTTTCTTTTTGGAAAAAGAGTCTTTGCAGGTATGATCAAGATGAGGATCTTGACATAGAATACTTTTCTGGATTGTCAGATGGACCTTGAATGCCATCATATGTACCCTTATAAGAAGCTGGCTGAGAGAAATTTGACCCACTGAGGAGAGAAGACAATGGGAACACAGGCAAAGATTGGAGTGATGCAACCACAAGCCGAGGAATGCTGGCACTCACCAGGAACTGGAAGACAAAAGAATGGAATTTCCCCTAGACCCTCTAAAGAGAGCATGGCCCTGCTAACACCTTGATTTTGGACTCCTGGCTTCCAGAAGTGTGAGAAAATAATTTTCAGTTGTTTTAAGCCATCCAGTTTGTAGTAATGTGCAATGCGTGGCAATAGGAAACAAATGCACTTGTACATCCTAGTACTTAAAACTGCATATGCAAAACCATCATAGCCCTGAGTCATAAGGAGAAATCGGTGGTTTCTGGGGAAAATATTACTAGTTTCTAATATAGATGGCATGCTTTCCTTTTTCCCTTTTTCTCCTGTTACTTTCTGTAACATGTAAAAGGTTGGGTGTGAAACAATATAACACCTCCCTGAGCACCCCTCTTCTTGAATGCTTTCTCCCCCTTAACTGACTGTCTAATTTTCAGTGTGACAGGAAAAAGGAGAAGAGCTGTGGCCCTGGTAATCAGCCTGAACTTGTTTATGCACTCTCGTCACCCCAGCCGGTCCTGGCATGACTTTGGTATTACCCCGACTGACTGCAGTTCTCAGCTGCAGCTGTTGTTTGTCTGCCCGCTGTAGTGTGGGGGAAGGGAACAGATGGGAAAAAAGGAGCAGAAATAAAACGATCTCTCCAGACTGCCTGCCCACCCTCCAAATCACAGAAACTCGAGCTGTCTACCCTGAGCTAGTATTTGCCTTCCACACTAGGTCACACCTGCCCTCTTATCCTCAGGGGTTTCTCACACTTATTTGCTATAATTACTCAATTCCATACACTCTCATTCCTCTCTGGCATCTCCAGACTTGAGCTGGGGGAGAGATCCAGCACATTGGTTTGGTTTGTCATCTTGTCAGGAGCAAGAAATCTCAGATAGTTATTCTGAGATAACTATCTCAGTTATTACTCAAACTGCTTTTTTTCCCAGCTGTTGTTATATTTTTCTGTGTTTATATACAGAAATAAGCCTTACCACATCTGTTCAGTCCACCT
>NW_007792556.1:0-1724 GCF_000696425.1 Galeopterus variegatus
ATATATATAGACAAAAATAGAATTTTTTTTCAATAATCTTATCTAGAAATTCCATTACTGGAATAATCAATGAATATTCTGCCATTAAGCACATAAAATAAAAATATATTTATTTTTTCCAGTAGAAATCACACTCTAGGACAATGTAGCCTTTTGGAAAATAAGTGTCTCTCTTTTAATAATTATGCTGTATTTCTCATAGGCTATCACTGGGTAAATTATATTTCTACATACAAATTAGTTTTTATTCTATGGTTTATTTCACTTTTTAATGTAAAACAAGAACATTACAGAAATCTATTTTATTTGCTCATTTTAAAGCTGAGTTCAACACTTTGCTATTTAATATCTATTATTTAATTTCTATATTTCCATTATATCCAAATTTTGAGAGATCATGGTTTTTATTACTCACAGAGAGAACATTTGAAGTGGAAGGAATTTTGAGTTACAGTCTCAGTTCTGCTACTTACTAGCTCAGTGAACTGAGACTAGTTATTTAACTCTGAGCCTCGGTCTGTTTTTGCAAATTGGTAGTGATAATATAACCTTCCAGAGAGACACAGTGAGGAATACTGAGACAGCCTGTGTAAAGCTACTAGTGTACATTAAGACACCTAAAAGCTTATAAAATTTATTATTTCCTTCTTTTTCCAATGAGTACATTTGTATGTGTTCCCAAAAATGTTTACTGTGAAAGCATGCCAAGCGGGTATATTGTTCTTTGAATTAGAAATACTATCATTCTTATTTTTTTATTTACTAAGTTCTAAGCACTCAGAGGGAAGGAGCAAATGTATATTTAGATTAGATCTTGTTCAATGCTAACTCAATGTCAGGTTTATGAATTACTTTAAATAGTATATCTACGAATGAGTATGGGAAGAAATATATTTCTTAGCACACTATACGTTTAGAATCATGAGGAACATAGAAAGCCATTGTATCCCTTTTCTTACCATACTATCTATACACAAGTTAATTTCTATATTATTCCAGTTCTTGCTGGTGAGCTTCATGTTGCTTCATTTATTTTTCAATTTCATATTAGTTTGTGTTGCTAACTGTGTAGTTTACAATAAGAAAAAAATAAGTATGCAATCATGCTACAAACTATGACCCGTTCATTTAATATGAGCTGAGAGAGAACTAGCTCTCTCTTTGTTTTATTTTTATCTCTGAAGCATTCTCAACATTTGAATCTCAAGTCTGAAAGAAGAATTTTGTTCTTTACAATGTTTTCTGTATAAATGTCTTGAATGGTTTTTACGTGAAATAAATTTTGCTTTTTTCCTGCATCTCAGTTCTAACATTGATAATCAGAAACCATTTAAAAATCTCCCAATTTTATATCTTGCCCAATGGCCCAATAACCATGACCTTTTCATGCCTTTTGTATTCTTCCTCAGTTCCCAGCTGGAGGGTGAGCTGGAGTAGCTAAGGAACCTTCTTAAGCAGAGGAATAAACATATCTAAGTTTGAATTTTGTCTGAATACTGGTATAATTACACAAATGACTTAGCTATCCTTTTTATTGTGCAAATCAAATTCAGGAGGGAGAAATAAGCTCCTGAAAGTTAGTGAAGACAGAAGTAGGCAAACAAGACATTATGGTCTGAGATGTCTCTTTATATGTAATGACAGTTACAATTTCTGACCAAGAGCCAAGATGGCATGATGGTTAAAAACATGAGCTCTGGTTTGAATCCAGATCTGTTGCTTAT
>NW_007792557.1:0-1724 GCF_000696425.1 Galeopterus variegatus
TTTTTTTTTGTTTGTTTTTTTGTTTTGTTTTTTATACAATACACAGACTCTGTGGCATATATCTACATTTCAACATAGTCCTATATACATTCAAAAAATTTGAAAAAGAGTTGGAACAAAAAACATTTAAACCCCATAATTTTTCCATCTATATATCTTGTTTTTCCTCATTAGGGTTTTCATCATACAAAATATTACCAGTTTTATAGTTTCCCCAAAATACAAGGCACAAAGAATATGCTTTTTTTTCTTACTTGCACAGACATTTATATATATATATATATATATATATTTATATTTATATATATCATATTGAGCTCTGAAAATGAACATCTAATATGGCACACAGGCATGAGTGTTGGGTGTGCCATGTAGAAGTGAGATTAATGGTTGTGGAAAATTAGAAGAAAAAGCAATAATTCTAAAAACAATCTAAACTGACTGTTTAAAAAAATGCTTCCTCAATTATTGTGTGTGGTTCAGAGCATAAACCTGCCACAATACTTGGCATTTTACTAATATATTCCCTCCTCCAAAATATTTTGCTTTAACATACTTTTGCAATCTGTACCTAAACATTTACTTAAATGTTTGAGTTTCAATTCTGATGCCAGTAACAGTTTTAACCATGGTTTATGCTCTGAAAATGCAGTAATCAAGTATTTTGGATCATGCTTCACTTATGCTACTTAGTTCTTAAAACAATGTAACCTAATTATAAATGTTTACATAATGCTAACAGACATGCAAAACAGAATGAAAATTTACAATGGATAACATGACAAATGCAGACACTTCTGACCAGTGGTCCAATGAGGCTGATTACACTTTTGATGTTGGTATCCTTAGCCCTACAAGGCCTCCAGTGGGATTGCCTTCTGCAGTCTTCTCTAATACTTGGTTAACAAATTCTGAGGTTTGCCCAGCCACTGGGAGACCTGAAGAGAAGAATAAAAGCCATACTTAGAAATGGAGAGGACATGAAGTGAAGGGAAGGAGTAGGAAGCATCTGAGGGTCAGGTATGGCCTTTAGCTTCAAACTGTTTCCAAATTAGGGCTTTACTGCTTGCTACTGCAGTCCAGAAAATAATTCTACCCATCAGATTAGAGTCAACAATTTTAAGATTAGAAGAATCAAACCAAGAATAACTGTGAAGAATGGTTAATCAATTTTTTAAAGTGGGGTAGATGACCGGTAATAACATTCCAGACCCAAACCCTGCCGACAGGCACTGCTTCCTAGATGTACCAAACATGTTCTTTCCCTGTTCCCTCAGCCAGTCTCTTCCAACTGCTCTATGCGCACACCATGTTTCATGGATGGGTTTCACCCATGGAACTGATAATATAGATTTGAAGGATGTTTTTACTTATTTTTATAATTACTAGATAAAGTTTATGTTCCCTTTTCTTCATTTTAAGAAAAGTGAATGAAAAAGAAAAGTTAGAAGAGAAGAGGAAGAAAAGGTGGGAGCAGTGTAAGTATGCTGATTTTCTCATCTTCCTGATTTTCTACAGCGAGGTCAAAAGATACTTAAAAATCAATAAATCAAGTAACAGAAGTACATTTTTAAAAGTATTAAGAAAAATAAAAGGGTAGAAGTAGAAATATTTAGTCACTGCTCATAGGCCAAGTCAAAAGATACTGTAAAAAATACTGACACCTTCTTAACCATGTGATCAAACTTAGTGTGACCAATAAGGAACAAACTAATATTATGTGC
>NW_007792558.1:0-709 GCF_000696425.1 Galeopterus variegatus
GTAAATTTCAAAATGACCAAAGAGAAATGGCAAACTGTAAAAGCATAATATAAAATAAAACAATAAAGATGAAAAAAAAAAAAAGAAAATCATACCATTTTTTAAACCTCTTTCTGTCACTGAGGTATATTTAAAAATAGTTGTCATTTATTTTTTTTTTTTTTGCTCAGGATTGCTTTGGCTATACATGGTCTTTTGTTATGCCATATAAATGTCTGGATAAATGTCTGGATAGTTTTTTCCATTTCTGAGAAAAATGTTATTGGAATTTTGATGGTGATTGCATTGAATCTGTAAATCACTTTGGGTAATATGGGCATTTTCACAATGTTAATTCTTCTGATCCAAGAGCATGGGGTATCGTTCCATCTTCTTGTGTCCTCTTTAATTTCTCTCAACAGTGGTTTTGTAGTTTTCTTTGTAGAGATTTTTCACATTCTTGGTTAACTTTCTTCCTAAATATTTTATATTTTTGGTGGCTGTTGTAAATGGGCTAGCTTTCATGATTTCTTTTTCTTCATGTTCACTGTTGGAGTATAGAAATGCTACTGATTTTTGTGTGTTGATTTTGTATCCTGCAACTTTGCTCAAATCATTTATCAACTCTAAGAGTTTTTTTGTAGAGTCTTTAGGCTGTTCAATATATAAAATCATGTCATCCACAAACAGGGACAGTTTGACTTCATCTTTTCCAATCTGGATGCCCTTT
>NW_007792559.1:0-1724 GCF_000696425.1 Galeopterus variegatus
CAAGCAAGCAAGTATGCACCCAATTAGACTATAGTATAGAAGAGCAAAATAATGAAGTTTTAACAAGTGCTGAAAGAGCACAGAAATTTATTCTCTAGCCTTGAGAGAATTAGAAAGTCTCAGAGTGATAGCATTTAAACCAAGATGTAAATAAGAAAAAGCATATTTACCAGGGAGACAGTTTTATTTCTTTCTTCAGTCAAGGCTACTTCTTGCTTGGTGGCATAACCCCTTCATACCAAGTGCATTCTATTTATAAGTACCTTTATAATGGGATTTTTATACCTAGTCTCTTAAACATTTTAGAAATCAACAAATAGAACAGGTATTAAAAGCAGATACATATTTACTTACTGGTGATTAAAGAATTATGCTGATAATATACAGGTAAAAACAAGTCACAGGTTTTTAAAGAATGGCATTTAATAAACATCATATTGTAAAAATCTGTGCAGACCAATTTACTCAGGAAATAAAGAATACATATAACATATTAGCCCTCAAAAATAATAAAAGCAATGTATTACTCAAAACATTTATACTGTTATTTTTTGATATTTACTGATATTAGGACTTCTCTACTGAATAAAATTGCCTATTAAAAATACTGGTGGTATAGTACATAAATAATGGTCACAACTACCAGGCATGTGAAAGTCTTGGAGGTACTCTTTCCACTATAATCTCTCAATTCAATCAAAGTTTTTCCTGGCCCACTGATCATCAGTGATCTGTCTCCAGCTTCTTCCATTTTTGCCTCCATAATATCTAATACAACTGTTGTTGAAGTGCTATCCATAGACCCCTGAGGGTCTCAATACCATGGGGGGGATTTATGAAGTCACAACAATTTTCATATTAATACTAAGGCATTATTTGTCTTTCTAAGTTTTTTTTTTTTTTTCCTTTTTGTCTTTTTTACTGACCAGTAACGGGATCGCATCCCTCGGTGTCGCACCCATACCGCGACCTATGCCTGTACCAGGGACCGGCAACGGGATCGCAACCCTCCGTGTTGCGCCCGCACCATGCTCAGCCAGTGAGCGGGAACTGGTCTCCACATGGGATCCGAACCCTCAGTGGGAGTGCCGCTGCACTCCCAAGCAGCGCACTCTCCAGTGCGCCACCGGGCCGGCCCTGTCTTTCTAAGTTTTATTCTCTTACTAATGTATAGAGGACTTCTCCAGAGTCCACATAATGTGTAATAATATTGTGTAATAAACTATGTAAACATTTGTATGATATGACTCAGTGAGTCAATATTTCCAAATGAAAAAATGTGCAATGATACAAAATGATGCATGAATAAAGATTAATTCAAGTGCAAAACAGACCAATGAGTTTTAATGTAACAGAATATCAAAAGTTTATTGATTTGGTTTCATAGTCTACATTGTAACTAATCTTTGGGAAACTCTCTCTTGTTGATTGTGGATATAATATCAAGGAGAATATTGAGAGTGATCTGGAAAAGTTTTTAAAACTCAACTCCTTTCTCTTCCATCTGTAGTATATCTGCGTGAGATCATATTTTCTTCATAAATATTAAACAAAGTATTTCAACATATTGCATGCAGAAGCAGATATGAGAATCTAGCTGTTGTCTATTGAGTCAGTAATTAAAAGAAACACTTGCAAAAATGTAAAATAATATTACTCTCATTAATGTTTGTTTTGAATAATATGGTCAATTTTTGTAAAAATGTTTTTTATGGTAACATGTA
>NW_007792560.1:0-1724 GCF_000696425.1 Galeopterus variegatus
TAAAATAAATTTTAAAAAAACATGTATTGAGTTCCTAATGAAAAGTTTTATAATAAGCACTTTGCATTTGAACAGTTTGTGAAAGTGGAGTTCCATGTCTGCATTCTACTCAGGAATATGAATGAGATACAAATGCATTAATTTTGTAGTAAAGCTTATAAATAGCATAAGTACTACACCTTAAAGCTCCTTGAACACTGAGGTTGTTTCAGATATATGTGAAAATCCTCTTGAAATAGGGATCTACAATTTTTTGCCTGTCCAGAATCTATTCTAGCTTTTAGTAGGAGCACCTTGATTGTCCCTTGTAAATCACCTCCCTTGACTCTCAGCCTAAGTGGCTCAGGTGGAGTTAGCCCCATCCCTCAGATTCAGGGGTAACTCTGGTCGCAGGAAAGAGACTTTCATATCTCCTGGTAACAATGATTGTCTAGGGATGGGCCCATGAGCCAAGCCTAGCTAATTAGAGCCTATGAAATTCAGTCTGAAATTGCTGCTGGAAAAATTGGAAGGAATGTGTTTTTCTCCTAAGTTATTGGAGTTCATAAAATACACGCCAGAAGCTGCTGCTGGTACAATCTTTCCACAACAAGGTGACACCCTGCAGGAGAATAAAGCCAACACAGAAGCAAACAGACCTGAAAAATAAGAAAACAATTTTTTTCTTGAACATATTCCTGGTCTTTCCACTACAGAGAGCTATAAATTAAATTTAAATTTACTGAATTTAAATAAATTTTTAAAAGTTGAGGTCATTTGGAGTTGGATTTCTGTCAGTTTCAATCAAATGCCACAACTAAGCTCTAAATCCATGACAGGAATTTCATACATATTTTAGGTAAGTATGTGTTGATCGGAATGTTTTGGTACCTTTATTAGCAAGTAGACAAATACTTATAACCTACAGCAATGACATCTAATTCAACAAACATGTATTGATCACTTACTCTGAGCCAGATAGATCCCTTCTGGGATCTTTGCAGGATTATAGGAAAGTTAAGACATGATTCCCTTTCCTTAAAACATTTATAATACTTCTGGTTCAGAGAGAAACCCATTAGATTTTAACAGTAGTCTGTGTACTCATCTCCATTGGAAAAAGTACATAGACATCGATTTGGAAGTTTATGTTGAGAAATGTTTTATTAAAAACCCAATGGAGAAATAGGTAAGTCAAGTTGTTTCCTGGATCTAAACCATAAATTGTTGTGCCAAGCTGTAGATGATGACTCCATTGGGACACAGACATGTATTTTTAAACCTTTGAGATGGGAAAGTAGCTTGAATAAAACAACCAAAAAGAACAGCCTGTCCTATTGAATGACTCACTTGAGAAACTTCCGTTTTTGTGCCATTTCAAAGCACAAGTTTCAGATTTAAAATCTGGATTGCTTTTAAAGTAGATATGATATTTGAATAACTTTCTTTTGATTAAATATTATGGTATTATTTCATAGATACCATGGCCTCTGTTTTCAGCTACCGTTTTTGATAATCATTAAATTTGGACTGGCTGGTTAGCTCACATGGTTAGAGCATGGTGCTGATAATAGCAAAGTCTAGGGTTTGGAGCCTCGTACTGTCTAGCCACCAAAAAGAAAAAAAAAGAATAATCATTAAATTTAATAGTTTGTCCAAGGTCTGGATAAATGCATGAGCAACAGAGCCATAATGAGCTACTAATAGCAATATCGTACTTCTACATAGTACTTTCCAGTTCATCA
>NW_007792561.1:0-1724 GCF_000696425.1 Galeopterus variegatus
AAAAAAAAATCGAAACAGTGTTAAATTTATCTCTGTCCCTTAAACTAACTGAAGAGCAGCATGTTGATTTGGGCTTTTTCTGACATATATGTCTGGCATAGAGAAATTTACTGGGATTCAATAGGTCAGAATTTCCACTTGTTAATAAGGGGTTTCTCTGGTGAGAATTTCACGTAGAATAAAATTGTAGGCTAGCCAAACTGAAAGAGGATGACAGGAAATGAATGGTGTTTTTATGTTTTATAACTGTAGTTTTGTTTTGTTTTTTTAACTCGATAATATCAATTGACAGTAGTTGAATAGATTAGTAAAAAGGTATAGACTGGTGCTCCTATCAACAAGGTTTTAGAAATTTGTTACTCTTACTCTCCAAACTTACCCAGATTTTCAGTTCCAGGTCTTCCTGGTGATTTAGTCCATGTTCGTTCAGCACAGCAGAGCTTTAAAAATACGGTACTCTGCTCCCAGTAAGCCTTGCAGTGAGACCGAGGCATTTATATTAAAACTGTTCCTTCAGCCAGAAATCCTCCCCAGAGTATTCTTTGGCCATTTACAAATTTCTTTACGTGAGTTCATTACATATATGCCCAGAAATCTGTGATGCCAGATGTGCAGCTGAGTTCAGAGCTTTGGGTACATATTAACACAATTTATTCTTCTATTAAGTCTACAAGTTATCAGTAGCAGATATTAAGAACCTACTATGTGCATGGCACTGGTGCCATGGATCAGGCAGTGAAGAAAATGGTCTTTTTTTCATATTCTGGGAGGGGGAAGATAGACAGTAAACACATAGACCCAGGGTGAGGGAGTAAAAGGCCAGATATAATTATTTTAGGCTTTGTGGGCATACAGTTTCTGTCATAACTACTTACCTCTACTTTAGCTATAGTAGGTAATGAATTAGTATGCCTCTGATCTAATAAAATTTTATTTACAAAAGTAAGGTGTGGGCCAGATTTGTTCTACAAGCCGTGATGTGCTAACCCCTGACAGAGATCATTAAATAAGTAAGCTCTTCATACGTATTAATAAGAAAGAAGATGGGATAATGTGGAAGAGAGGCCCTGGATGTGGCTGCTTTGGCTAATGTTGTTGAGGAAGACTCCCTGGTAATTAGGTTAAACTAATATGTAAGTGATTAAAGAGCAAGTTGTCAATATCATCTACTTATCTTTCTCTTAAATAGCTAAATTTTATGTAAAGTTTTGAAAGTTGAATTACAGATTGTAAATTTATAGAAGGTAGGAACCATCTAGACACATGGATGTGTAGAAGGACTCAATTATTGCACTGTTTTTGAAGAGAGTTCCAGATAATATCTTCCCATGAAGCCCCAGTCTTCATTAATTCATACTTTCCTCTGAATGTCTATGGTGTTTATTAAATGATACTCACTTAGCACTGAGAAAATATAGCATTGGTCAGCATGTCTGTTGTGTAGGCTCCTCTGAAGCATGTCAACAGTGTTTTATACTAGTATCTATCCTGGTTGCCTAGTTTGGCATCCTTCTGTAGTTGGCACATCAGAACTATTGTTCGTGAGGATCAGAAAAGTTAAACGAGAATGCAGCCAGGATTCCAATAAGACGGGGCACAGGTTGATAATTTGCTTTCACAATGCGTCAGTGTACAGTAACTTGGCTCTCTGGAAAACATGAGCTGAAGAAAAAGGGGCACACTTCTGAATTTCAAGTGGTCTTTCTGATAAGATCTGTAGTGTT
>NW_007792562.1:0-1723 GCF_000696425.1 Galeopterus variegatus
CTCTTCCTTCTCCATCCGTCCCTCCCTCTCCCCTTTCCCCTTCTCCATCAGCATCAGTTCCATTTACTCGGCGTCCTCTATTTTCAAATACTGTGCTGTATGTTTTATATACCTTATCTCATTTGTTCTTCTTTTTAATCCTCATTTTTCACATGATTAAAATAACTTCCCCAGCTGAAAGCTAAGCGCTAGAGATTAGATTCCAACAAGTTTTTTTCTGATTCCTAAGCCTGTGCACCACCACACTAAAACAGAGGACCTAGAGGGGGGCCTGCCTACACTGCAAAGAAATAGTCTTCTTTCCAATTTATATTAGAAATTGTACATTGGGCGGTGTTAAACCCTTGTTTCAAATGAGGAAAAATTATCAGGTGCAAAAGGGGGGCTTGATATGAAGTCAACCCTGAGCCTGCTGTGACCAGGAGGAGGGCAGGCTGACAGAAGGACTGTTTATTGATACTGGAGACCAGGAGAGATGCGGGAACTTAAGGGGCAGGTTAGAGAGAAGAGGAAACTTGCTTGGAGACAGTTCATCGATCCATTCAGGCAATGAAGGTCTGAGAAGCGTTTCTCCTGGCACATGGAGATCAGCTAGAAAGGGTTTGGGGTTAATATACTGAGAAAGACTTTTTGATCCAGAAAAAACCCAAAAAAACAAAAAACACTGCAAAATGTTCCTAAGGGCCAAGGTATAGAGGGATTTTTTTAAGCCTAGACATAATATATTTATAAAATGTATTTTGTATTAAAATATCATATATAATACAGAAATATATTTCCTATAGGAAAATGATAGAAAGAATTTGTTCTGTATTAAATCATGTTCTTCTAGGTCAAGTAACAAGAATCAGTCATTCAGTCCCCTATTTATTCATTTGTTTGTTTACTCGTCGACAAATATTGATTGAGCACTCACTATTTACGAAGTGCTCTGTCTGTAAGAAGACACACAGTAAATATATTCTCTAAAGGGGAAATTTGTGGTATCTCCTTCCCGCCCCCATAGGATGGCTGTAATCAGCATCCTGGTGGATATCAACAAATGTCATGGATGTGGATTTGGGAAAGAGCTCTGAGGCTTTGTGTTTAGCCTTCAGGGAAGGGACAAAGGTCTGTGAGAGACTTGGTCACCCCTGACCTGAAGGGATCTGAGTTGAGTTCATTTCTTCTTGGTTCTGTATTTCTGTACCTGGAGCTGACAAAACAAAAACCATGGCTGGTTACAAGGGCCGCATGCACTGGTGTTCTTCCTAACCTATATCTCCAGAGTAGTCCTGAGGTTTGTGACTCAAAGTAGAACAGGGCTTTTCCCGACTCCTGCTGGGGTGGTACCGGTAGAGACCCCCAAAGAAATAAGATGTTCAGCTCATCTCCTAGAATCTTATCTGTTCGCATGTGATTGGTTAAAAAAAAAAAAAGACTGTCATCTACTTCATAAGAATTCAAACACTTTGGATGTTGCGTGATCTAAAAGAGTCAACAAATGAACAATAAAGAGAGACAGAGAGAAAGAAAGAAACAACAATCACAGTAATAAACTGAACTTTTAGAAAACCAAAGGTGGAAAAGGGGAGGGGAGAGGAAGGCGGAACTAATGAGGAATTGGTCAATGGACACAAAGAACAATTGCATGTTGTAATGATGAATAAGCTAGCTATACTGATCACATTCTATACAATTACTGAAAATCAACGTTGTACCCCACATGTACGTAAAATAAAAA
>NW_007792563.1:0-1723 GCF_000696425.1 Galeopterus variegatus
CCAAGAGATGGGTGAGCATGCCGCTGCTCTCCCAGATAGGGAACAAACACATACACAAGCATCGGGGTTCTGTCAGGCAGTTGCGTTTATTGTAACACAAAAGATCATATTTATATGCTTAGCAGGTGGGGATTTCCAAGCTTAGTCCAATCCTTGAAAAGGTCAAATGTGCACGCGCCTTGCCTCTCTATGCTTAGCCCTCCCCCTTAACTTCCCTTGGGTGCCATCTTTTATCCATTTAGGCCATCTGTTGTTTTTGCTTAGAAAAAGGGCACGGTCCCATATTTTCTTCCAGCCCTTCTATTTAATTTTTACCTAAGTAATATTTTTTAATTTGCAGGAACTCTTTCTTGGTCTATGAAAGTTTCATTGCAGCTGGTTCATTGTTTTTGATTTGTAAAAGATGCACTATCCCCCTAAATCTCTTTGAAATGATTACTGAGATTCTTATAAATTTAAGAAGATGATATCTTATGTTGCTTAAACTGGGACACTTTTGACAGTGAATGAGGTGTGATATTAATCATAACCTAGGAAAAAGGAAACCAAGACTGGCATGCAAACCAAGAAGTTTTAGCATCCTTTTAAAAGTGTTTTTTGATTACTTATTTTCTCTAAGTAACATGTTCTATTTGTGCTTCCTGGTACAACTTCTTTGTGCAGCTATTTTTTCCCAAATGCCCAGCAAATCTTAGTTGCCTATTTAAAATCATTTTTAAAAGATAAATGATTCAGCTAGCTAAATCACAAGCTAGCTCCTTGATTTAGGTAGTCTATGTAGGTTTTCTCCGACATGACTGACCTTTCCCTTAAATAGGTGAAGTAACCACAAGCTCTGTGAACTTGGATGGGCCTTCTGACCTGCAAGTGTCATTATGGTTGTACATTAGGAAATGATCAAAGGCCAAAATATGGTGTTCTGCTCTAGAATTCAACCCTACCCTGAAGGCCTTGACCTTCAAGGTGATTACCCAATTTAATTAGGAATTATTTACCTGATTTAAGACTGGGAGAATTTACTCATGGTTTGAAGTTTGAGGGTAGGATGGGGATAACACTCAGAGAGTTCTTTGACCAATTTCTTCATTTCCCATCTTTTCTCTCATACCTGGCATTCCTACTCACCGTATTTGCTTTGCACTGGAAGAAAAAACTGGTTCTCACTTCTGCTTCAGTCATTTCTTCTGTGAGCTCTGGGCTGTAGCTCCCTGGGCTGTAGTTTATCTGCTACCACCAAATTATCCACTTTTGTCTTCCCAAAATGTGCCAAACTCTTTGACACACTGATATTCTCCACTATAATTCTTACCACTTTTTCTTTAGAGTAATTTCAATGTCCTTCAAAAGGAGAAAATCAATGTTTATGCTCTGTCTACCACAATGAATGGAAAGCTACCATGTAGCAAATATTTACCAGTAATACTTATCAATGAAATTTCTTTTCCAAGTAATTTTTATGCACCATGAACTATGTTATAGAGGTAAGAACACAAAAGTAAAGAAGACATGGCACCTCAAAGTGCTCAAAGTCTAATGGGCAATTTATTTTACCACTTTGAGCTTTGATTTCTTAATTTTTAAATGAGAAGGTAGGACTGATCTGTGAATTTATTATTACGTATATATCTTTAGACCAAGAGCCCTAGACCTTCCTCTGAAGTTGGATTGCATATATATTTTCAAATTTCTAAAACAATGCATTTTCTTTTGTGCTTGGAAAAAA
>NW_007792564.1:0-419 GCF_000696425.1 Galeopterus variegatus
CTTGCAAAGGGGTCCCGCAGGGTGTGTAATTATTTTATTTATTTATTTTTTTCCGAGACTCCACCTCCTTTTGCTGGACCCCTCCCCACTCTGTGCGCTCAGAACAGGGCTGAGGCGTGTCTTCTGCAAACCTCGTCTTTCAGCTGAGACATCAAAGCTGTGCCCTGCCCCGTCCTCCCCAGGAAGATTTTCAGGTGTCTAGTCTCTCCAAGTGCAGGGTGTGAGCTCCTCAGGGGAGGGTCCCACAGCACACAGTTCCTCTTTGACTCCCCCCAGCACGGGTTGACCCGGGTGCCCTCCGGGAGAGCTCTCCAGCAGCTTCAATGTAGCTCCAGAGCACTCCGGGTTCCCCTCTCCCAACCAGAAATCAGTTAGGGGTTCTTCCAATCTGAGGCCCACAGAGATGGTATCTGCCTCCC
>NW_007792564.1:1419-1723 GCF_000696425.1 Galeopterus variegatus
GTGTGGTGGAGAGACGATCTGGGTGGGCTCCTCTTCCCTGCCCTCCCGACGCTGGCCGGGGACTCCCCACACTACCAGCCCTGTCAGAGATCCGTGGGGAGAGTAGGATTGTAGGCCGGTCCACAGGCTCTGGGGGACCCCGTGTCGAGGTATGCAAGTGGCACGTCTCAGTGAGGAGACGCGCCAAGCAAAGATGGCTGGCCTGCCTGATCTGAGCCGGCCGTCTCTGCCCCCACCTGAGAAAATGGAGGCAGCTCTGTTGCGGGCGCCTAGCCTGATGTGGTAAGCGGGGGCCAGGCGGGTG
>NW_007792565.1:0-1723 GCF_000696425.1 Galeopterus variegatus
CTTTCTAATTTTCTGTTTGTCTTCTGTATTTGTTGGTTTCTTGGGGGTGGTAGATAAACTATTTTTTTTTTATTGTTAGCATTTTTGTTTTGCTGATAGGTTTTGCTCTTTCTTGGGTATTCATGGCAGTGATGGTTGTTTTTGAGGTATCAAACCCAGTACGTCCTTGAGAATTTCTTGTAAGGCTGGTCGTGTGGTAGTGAACTCCCACAGTTTTTGTTTGTCTGAGAAATCTACTATTTGTCCTTCATTTCAGAAGGATAGCCTTGCTGGGTAAAGTATTGTGGGCTGGCAATTTTTGTACTTTAGTATTTTGAATATATCATCCCATTCATTTCTGGCTTGTAGGGTTTCTGATGAAAAGTCTGATGTTATTCTGATTGGGGCTCCCTTATAGATGACTTGCCACTTCTCTCTTGCAGCTTTTAACATTCTCTCTTTGTCTTTGAGTATTGCCAGTTTGACTATCACATGTCTTGGAGAGGACCTTTTTGGGTTGAATATGTTAGGGGATCTTTGGGCCTCTTGAATCTGGAGATCTGTGACTTTCCCTATACTTGGGTGTTTCAGTACAGATCTCACGTCTCCTGTTGTTGCTTTTTAATAGTTGCAAGTTTGTTGCTTTGTGAGAAAGAGCGACACTAGGAACTCTCTACTCCGCCATCTTGACTGGAACCCTACAATGTAATATTTTGATACAAGTATACCCTGTGTAATGATCAAATCAAGGTAATTATCATATTCGTCACTTTAAACATTTATCATTCCTTTTTGATGAGAACATTCAAAAACCTCTCCTAGGCATTTTGAAATATACAATACATTATTTTTAACTCTTGTCATCCCACTATGCAATAGAACACCAGGACTTATTCCTCCTATCTCACTATAGCTAGCTTTGTACCCAATGACCAGTCTCTCTATATCCCACCCCAACCTCCTCCATTCTCTGGTAACCACTATTCTACTCTCTACTTCTATGTGAACGATTTTGTAGATTCCATATATGAGTGAAATCATGCAGTATTTGTCTTTCTGTGCATGGCTTATTTCATTTATAATGTCCTCCAGGTTTATCCATGTTGCCACAAATGACAGGATTTTATTCTTTTTTATGGCTGAATAGTATTTTATTGTGTATATATACCACATTTTCTTTATCTGTTCATCAATGGACACTCAGGTTGAACAGTGCTGTAATAAACATGGAAGTGCAGGTATCTCGTCAATGTGTGAGATGAACATTTTAATTGGTGGACTTAGCAGATTGAAGGCAGAAAAATGGGTGAGTGAATTTGGAGATCTATATACAAGTTATCTACTCTAAAGAACAGAGAGAAGTAGAGATTAAAGAAATGAACCTCTTTCTTTTTTACCTCAGCCACTCATGACACACATAAGGCAATATAACATATGTGTAATTTGAGCCTCACAGAGGGAATTAAATTTGGACAAAAATTATTTGAAGAAATAATTACTGTAAATTTTCAAATTTTGTTGAAAAACACAGAATTATACATCGTCATATTCAGCAAACACCAAAGAGGATGAATTTTTAAAAAAAGCTCAATTAAGCACATGATAGTCAAAATGAAAAAAAACAAAGAAAGAGAGGAAATGTTAAACGCAGCCAAAAAAAAAAAAAAATGACATTACACAAAAGGAATAAAAATATAAATAATGAGTTATTTCTCATCAAAAAAGCCAGAAGGCAATGTGACAT
>NW_007792566.1:0-1723 GCF_000696425.1 Galeopterus variegatus
AAATGAATGTAGTGATCTTTCTCCATCACTTGTCAAACTAGCAAATATTAATACATCGGCTGCAGCTTACTGACAGCTTTCTCTGTGCCAAGTGCTGATTCATGTGCTTTGCGCACACTGCCTCATTCGCTCATCCCAATGATCCCACACCCCTGCAATGTGGGTGTTTTTTGCATTTTAAATGGACAGCATGATTCAGAGAGTTTAAATAACTGCCCAGGGTCACATAGCTAATATGTGGTTCACTCGAACAGATGTCAGGTTGACTTCCAAAGCCTGCTCTTCTCTCCAGGTTAGCCGCCTTTTCCAGGAAGTGATGAACATGTACCAATAAATCCGCTCTGAGTTGGGGGAGGCCAAAGGAGAGAGAACATTTCTCTAAGCCAACGTGTTTGAGAAGGTCTTCCCTTTACCTGAATTTCTTCATTAGCACGTATCGTTTACTCATTGAAATATAGACATGTCTCATGTATGTGTAGAGCTGTGTATATATGTGTATGGACCCCCCTCCACACACACACATACAATGTTCTAAGGACACCAAGTGATTTTTCAATGTTTTATTAGTGATCTTAGAAGCAAGATTAGCATAAAAACAGAACCAAACTTTATGTTCATGCAGTGATTAAAAGTAAGGATATGTCCTTTGAAGTAGTAGTCTCCGTTTATGTGTGGGTTAACTTTCAAGATTTCAGTTATCCACAGTCAGCCGTGGTCTGAAAATTCCAGGCACAGTTCCTAAGTTTTAGATCGCATGCCATTCTGAGTAGTGTGATAAAATCTTGTGCCTGGGGCTTGAATTATCCCTTTGTTCAGCATATCCATGCTGTCTGCGTTACTCCCCCGTTAGTCACTTAGTAGCCATCTTGGTTATCAAATGGGCTGTTGGGATGTCACAGTGCTTATGTTCATGTATCCCTTATTTTACTTAGAAATGGACCCAAAGTACAAGAGTAGGGATGCTGGCAATTCAGATATGCCAAAGAGAAGCCATAAAGTGCTTCCTTCAAGTCAAAAGGTGAAAGTTCTTGACTTAATAAGGAAAAAAAAAAATGATCGTATGCTGAAGTTGCCAAGTCTACAGTAAGAATGAATCTTCTATCTGTGAAATTGTGAAGAAGGAAAAAGAAATTTGTGCATAGTACTTATAGGGTCTGTGGTTTCAGGCATTTGCAGTGAGTCTTGGAACATTTTCCCTGAGAATAAAGGGAAGGCTACTGTACCTAAAATTATATTGCAGTGTACAGGCACACTTGGGTTCTCTAAGCAACATTACTAGAAAAAATGGTTAACATAATATGTTAACATTTTAGGGAGGGGGTCGAGAATTGGTAGAGCCTTTAAATAACCACAGTGGTGGATTCTTATCCTCACTCTGGGTGTAGTTGAAGTTCTCAAGTGATCTTCCAGTTATGTGTGTTCAAAAATGCTTCATAATGCTGTGCACAGTACTTCAGTCAAACGTCAGGGAGTTCATGGGCCTTCATCAGTGTGAATAGGATTTGAAAGAGCTATCATTAAGAGAAAAAAAGGAGAATTTTTAGCTATAAAACTAAGAATTTTTGAAAGAAAAAATACATTTCTCTGAAAGTTTACAGTGAGAAACAAAAGTCTTTTTGGTAATAAAGAATAACAACAATAACAACAACAACAATATAATAATAATAATAATGCTGACCTGTTTTTCATGAGGAAACTGAAATATAAAGAGAAGTTAATGGGC
>NW_007792567.1:0-1723 GCF_000696425.1 Galeopterus variegatus
TTCACAAGTCTCCAGTGCCAGAACCCAGGCATCTTGGATCTTTCTACCGTACTCTGCAGAAATAGTGTACAATGCACACTTTAATGAACTGAGCTGTCTCTCTCAATCCATAAACATAAAACATGTTATCAAATTTTATGCAAGTATAATAAATTCATCAGTTAATATTCTGATCCATTTCAATCTAGAACCTGGCATCTTGTAGAAAATAATGATAAGGGACACTTGAGTCGATCTTATTTATAATATTATTTTAATATTAGAGCATGCAAACATAGTCATATGCATGCTTACATATAGGCTACTTATTGACAAACTGCCCTCTAATTAGAATTTAGGTGATGTTTGAATAGATGTAATCACCATGGCCTCAGGATTGGGCTACGTTAGAGTTTTAAACAATGGTGAAGACCTGATGGGAAATTTATATAATATCCATGACTCAGATACGTGAACACAGAGTTCTGGAATGACTACAGGGAAATAGAAACTGGCAGAGAAGTTTTCTTAGGACTGAAGAATGTGCTAGGTTGAATTTATAAAATTAAAAAAAAAATCTTAAGAAAATATGGGAATATAAAAAGTAGACCATTTTGGAAAAAACTATAAGATCTAAGGCTTGGAGGTACCTTAATTGTCATCTAGTCCGACTTCAACCTACCATTTACAGTGATCTTGCAACCTCAGCAAGAACCTAGTTCACTACCACATAAGATTGTCCACTTTTTGTCAGACAACTCAGAATGTCAAATGAGTTGTTTAGAAATTTATGAAAGGTTTACTTCCTACCTTGGATTCAGTGTCCCACCAAAACTTGACCCCCACTGTGGTAGCATTAAGAGGATGGGACATCCTACTATAGTAATTGAAAAGTGGAGCTTTGAAGAGGTGATTAGATTGTAGGACCATGCTGTAATGAATGGATTGATAACAATGGTAGTCAGGGGTGTGGTTCTGAGGGCCTTAAAAGAATAGAATGTGAGAGCTTCTCTCTCTCTGTTCTGCCATTTTCTGCCATGTGAGACCCCTACATTGCTGTAAAACCACTACCAAGAAGACTCTCACCAAATGTGTTCCTTGGACTTTCCACTTCCTAGCCTCTGAAACTGTAAGCAGTAAACTTTTGTTTTATTATAATTACACAATTCCAGGTATCTTGTTATAATCAATAGCAACAGACTAATATAGAAAATTGGTACCAGAGAAGTGGGGTGTTGCTTGTAACAAATATTTGAAAATGTGGAAATGGCTTTGAAACTGGGTGTTGAGGAGAGGCTCAAGGAATTTGGAGGAACAGGTTAGAAAAATCCTAGATGCTAGTGAAAGTTTAGAAGATAAGAAAACCAGGGATAGTTTGGAATGTTTTAGAGATTGGCTAAAGTATGGTGACCAGAATGCTTATGGAAATATGGACTATAAAGACCATTCTACAGATTTCTCAGATAGAAATAAGAAGGAATTTATTGGAAACTGGGGCAGAGGTCACCCTTGCTATGAACTGGCAAGGAACTTGGCTGCATTGTGCATGACCAAATTTTTATGGAATGTGGAACTTCAAGGTGCTAACCCAGGTTATTTGTCAGAAGAAATTTCTCAGCAGCAAAGCACTAAGTAAGTTGCATGGCTACTTGTAATAGCCTATGCTGAGTTATGGCAACAAAGGCATGACATAAAGCCAGAATTTAAAAGGGAAGCAGAACACAAAGATTTGGAAAATTTGTAG
>NW_007792568.1:0-699 GCF_000696425.1 Galeopterus variegatus
CCTACACAGATGCCAAAGGATTAACAGCCTTAGGAAAGATCCAGATGGAGGATGTGGGTGAAACTGAGAGGATCTTGAAGCACCCATGAAGGCTGAGATTGGTTCAATCAGCAGGGAATGACCATAGTTCTCAGAATGTCAGCTGATTACAGCAGCCTTCCTGCAGATGCCTGTGACCAGACAGACAAGAGACACTATTGCAGAGACCAGAGGACACAAAGGAGAGCAGCAACTTGCAGATCTGGGTCTGAGGACACCTCTTTCCTGCCACCTCAAAATCGTAGAAATCTACCTCATCAATGTAGATGCTTCTTTGAAGAATAACAGTGGGTTAGAAGAAATGTGAAAGATTGTGCATTTAAAAGATGACTGAGTTTTAGGAAAAGAATATTTATACAACAAATTGATGAGGACATTATGATCACTTTGTTCATATATTCATTCATTTAATAAATAGCCAGTGAGTCTCTTATACGCCATGCACAGGGAATACAACAGACACTAATCCCTGCCTTCCTAGAGCTTGCATTCTAGTGAGGGAAATTCCAAGTGGAAGCTATGAGGATACAAACAAACAAAACAACAGTTCAGTTAGGAAGAATAAAGATGCTACAATTTATTTTCACATTTGAGTAGTGTCTACAACAATGAGGATAAAAATTATTCTGGTCATATGTATAAACTTGTTGTGGTTAAGAA
>NW_007792568.1:5255-6978 GCF_000696425.1 Galeopterus variegatus
TATATTAATATAGCTAAAATTATATGTAATCAATAAAACCACTCTTATTTTTATTAAACTATGGCTTGTGTTTCTAGACTGCTTCCTAACTCCCTTTCTTTTCTCTGCCTTTGTCTGTGGTAGGGTTGGGGAGTTGTTAAGAAGAGTAAGTCACTGTGTGGAGTGCTTAGAACAGGGCCTGTTCTGATAAACACCTGATAAATCTTAGTTGACATTATTTGGGATGTAATTGAATTTAATTGTTTTAGTATTTAAACACGTAATGGACATAGTGCAAATTTTTTAAAAAATACACTCAAAAGAGATACATTCTAGAATATGTTAGAGATTCACTAAAAATAAACTTACTGATGTATTCTGTGGATAGCAATTTTAGTTTAAAACAGTTCTTAACTTGAACAGGTCCTAATTGATTTATAAGCACACAAGATTCCCTACCAATACAAGTTTTTACAAATGTCCCATTAATTTTTAAATACCCTCAATGGAAATTATGAAGTAAAAATTTTTTCTTGTAGCATTAGGGGAAATATTCTTGTTTGATAACAGGAATGGACACTTTTCTGTTAACGTTGAAATTAGACTACCATTTTGATACAATCCTTAAGATGACCACCTCACTGCTCAGTTTCTCTTGCGTAATTGGTTTCATAAAGACGATCTAAACTTGACGTCCCAGGAGATCATTTTAACCAATAAAGTTTATACTTTTTCTCAAGCCTAAAGTGTTAAAGTGATGTTTCAGGTTGAAAGTCGTACTTACTAGAAATTTTCAGTAGCTGCATCTTGAGTAGGAAAAGATAAACAGTTAATACACATTGCCTTAAGTTTTTCACATTCTGATTATTCATCTCTTCTAAAAAGCTGGAACTTCGAGAAATGTCAAATGTAGATCACATCTGAGTTATGCTTCTGTACCTATTTTCTAAAAATGTTTCACCTTATATTAATCTCATCAATAAAACTAGTTGAAAATTTTGGTTTGTGATCATCCAAGAGCCTCCTCTGTAATGGGTTATTTAAATGATTGACTTGTTTTGTGTTTTCATTGCAAGATCTTTCTAGTAGCACAGCTCTTTTCTTTGAAGCTTCCCTTGTACCCCATATAAACAGCCTCTGGAACCTCACACCACACTGAAATTCCTTCAAAGGTCTTGCTTCATTCCACCTTGTATTTTAGAGAGCTGGTTAAATATCTCTCCCATGCCAGATTGTGATCTCAGGGGCAAGGGACTTAGCCATTGTGTGTGTCGCCACCATGCTTTAGCAGATGTGGAACAAATGGCTGTGGAGTGATAAACATGTTCTATCTCAATGAGAACTGAAGCCATCAGGAGGAGGGTGGGTGATGAAAATTTTGACTGGCTGATGACTTTTTAAAAATCCATCGTTAAAGCTGAGAGAGTTTTTGTCAGCTAAGCCAGAGCTTCCCACCCTTCACACTGTAAACAACCACATGTGATTTTAACGGGCATGCTACCCTCAAGCCCAGGTTATGAGATCCCTAATAATATGGGTAGTAATGAGGTTCCTTATTACCTTTCTAGTTTTTTGTGTGCCTGCTCCTACGTTACTGGAACTCAATGCACTGGTTATTTGGCAATGCTTTTCTCCTGCCGGACAATGGAATTGGTGGTGGATACATAGTTTGCCACTAACAGCGTTTAATGGCTGAGATGATGAAGGCCATTGATTTTTCATCTCCATATGTATTTATCCACAA
>NW_007792569.1:0-1723 GCF_000696425.1 Galeopterus variegatus
AAACAAATCTCTGTATAGAAACATCTTTTAGTTTCTCTTGGTCATATAGTAAGTAAACGTTTAACTTTAGAAGAAACTGCTAAATGTTTTCCAAAGTGAGTGTACTATTTTGCATTCCGACCAGCAGTGTATGAGAGTTCCACCTACTCCATATCCTCACCAACACTTGGTGTTGTCAGTGTTTTTAATTCTAGTCATTCTGTACGTATGTGGAGCTGTGGTTTTTTTTTACATTTCCCTAATTATGCTAATGAATGAGTAGTATACAGTTGCCCCTTGAAAAACACAGGTTTGAATTGCATGGGTCCACTTATATGCAGATTTTTTCCAATAAATATACATACAGTACTGTAAATGTAATTCCTCTTCCATATAATCTACTTAATAACATTTTCTTTTCTCTAGCTTTCTTTATTGAAAGAATACAGTATATATATATATATTTTGTATATATAACATACAAAATATGTGTTAATTGACTATATTATTGCTAAGGCTTCTGGTCAACAACAGGCTATTAGTAGTTAAGTTTTGGGGAGTCAAAAGTTATACATGGATTTTCGACTACATGGGGGTTGAGGGGTGGGCAGTGCCCCTAACCTCTGCATTGTTCAAGGGTCAACTGTAATTAGTAATAATGACTCATGATTTTGCGCAACTTTTCATGTGCTTATTTGCCTTATTTACTTTAGTGAAGTATCTTTTCAAATCTTTTGCCCATTTTTAAATTGGGGTTTGAGTCTTCATATTACTGAGTCATAAAGTTTTTTTTTTAATCTGTTCTAGATACAGGTACTTCGTTGGATATATTTTTTAAACATGTTCTAGTTTGTGTCTTGCCTTTTTGTTTTCTCTATCTTTTGAAGACCAAAAGACCAGAAGTCTAATTTATCAGTTTTTCTTTTACAGTTTGTGGGGTTTTTTTAGAATACTATTTAAGAAATCTTTGCCTAACCCAAGATCATTAAGATTTTCTCCTGTTTTCTTCTAGAAGATGTGTGGTTTTAGATTATACATTTAGGTCTATGGTATATTTTGAGTTAAATTTTATATATGGTTTGAAGTAAGGGTTAAAATTTTTTTTTTTGCGTATAAATATATAGTTGTTCTGACACTATTTGCTAAAAAGATTATCCTTTCTCCATTGAAATACCTTGATGCCTTTGTTGAATATCGACTGGCTGTATACAAGTATGTGTGGATCTGTTTTTGGACTTTCTGTCCTGTCCCACTGATCTGCAAGTCTATTTTTACACTAGTACCACACTTATTGATTATTATAATTTAATAATAAGTCTTGAAATTGGATAGTGTAAGTTCTCAAACTTTATTCTTTTCTCCCAACATTTCTATGTATCATTACCTCCATTTTTCCCTTCTTTCCAGTCTCAGAATAACCCATTCTTCCTTCTTCATAGACTGTCCTTTAACTGCCCAAATCCTAAGTATCAGCAGTCATATTTACTGCTTTTATTTTCTCTTTCTCTTCCATTTGCCCACTTTCTCTTTAGTCCTCATGAGTTGGCTTTCTGCCCT
The DNA here is from genome assembly GCF_000696425.1 of Galeopterus variegatus. NCBI lineage: Eukaryota > Metazoa > Chordata > Mammalia > Dermoptera > Cynocephalidae > Galeopterus > Galeopterus variegatus. The sequence goes on from NW_007792569.1 coordinate 1,537, forward strand.
CCACATCATGAGACTCCTTTCTCAGAGCATTTGGTTGTCAAAGATGCTGCCCTTTGTCAAATCCTTATTCTGCTAGATAGCTCTAGCATGGGCACTATTAACCAGCTCTAATTCTTAAAATATTCAACTGGTTTTGGCTTCTTAGATTTCATTCTGTTGTTTTTCCTTCTATCTTTTTTAACTTCTT
>NW_007792570.1:0-1723 GCF_000696425.1 Galeopterus variegatus
GTTAATGCCTGGCTCCAAAGTTTCAAACAACAGACTGACCCTCTCATTAGGGGCTAATGCAGCTGATAATTTTAAGTTGAAGCCAGCACTTATTTACCATTCTGAAAATTCTAGAGCTCTTAATAATTATGCTAAATCTACTTTGCTTTGCTCTATGACTGGAACAACAAAGCCTGAATGACAACACATCTCTTTACAACATTGTTTACTGAATATTTTAAGCCCACCATTGAGACCTACTGCTCAGACAAAAAGATTCCTTTAAAAATATTACTGCTCATTGACAATTCACCTAGTCCCTCAAGAATTTTGATAGAGATGTACAAGGAGATTAATGTTGTTTTCATGCCTTCTAACACAGCATCCATCCTGCAGCCCATGGATCAAGAAGTAATTTTGATTTTCACGTCTTATTACTTAAGAAATACATTTCATAAAGCTATAGCTGCCATAGATAGTGATTCCTCCAATGGATCTGGGCAAAGTAAATTGAAAACCTTCTAGAAAGGGTTCACCATTTTAGATGCCATTGAGAACATTTGTGATTCATAGCGGGATGTCAAAATATCAACTTTTTAAAAATTATTTGCGCAAATCTCTTTAATGTCTGGGGTTTTTTAATTAATTTTTTAAATTTTTTAAAAAAATTATCATTGCACAATATAAACATTTTTTGTGTCCCTTTACCAATTTCTCCCTGACTCTGCCTCTTCTTCCCCCTTTCCCACCAAAATATCAACATTAAGAGGAGTTTGGAAGAAGTTGATCCCAATCCTCATGATAACTTCAAGGGGTTCAAGACTTCAGCGGAGGAAGTAACTGCAGATGTGGTAGAAGCAGCAAGACAATTAGAAGTACAAGTGGAGCATGAAGATGTGACTGAATTACTGCAATCTCCTGATAAGACTTGAACAGCTGAGAAGTTGCTTCATATGGTGAGCAAAGAAAGTAGTTTCTTGAGATGAAATCTACTCCTGGTGAAGATGCTGTGAATATTGTTGAAATGACAATAAATGACTTAGAATATTACATAAATTTATAAGGCAGCGGCAGGGTTTGAGAGACTTGACTCCAATTTTGGAAGAAGTTCTATGTGGGTAAAATGCTATCAAACAGCATTGCATGCTGCAGACAAATCTTTTGTAAAAGAAAAAGTCAATTAATGTGGCAAAACACATTGTGTCTTATTTTAAGAAATTGCCACAGCCATCCCAACCTTCAGCAACCACCATCCTGATCAGTCAGCAGCCATCAACATCGAGCAAGACCCTCCACCAGCAAAAAGATTATGACTCTCCAAAGGCTCAGATGATCATTAGCTTTTGTACCAATAACTAAAAAAAGTATTTTTTTAATTAAGGTATGTTCATTGTTGTCTACTGCTATTGCACAATTAATAGAGTACAGTATAGTGTAAACATAACTTTTACATACACAGGCAAAACAAAAAACTTGTGTAAATTTTATTGCGATGAAACTTTATTGCAATATTTGCTTTATTGCAATGGTCTGGAACCAAACCTGCAATATCTCTGAGGTATGCCTGGGTAAAAGTGTGAGCTAACAGTATAATTAATGTCCACCAAACTGATAAGGTTTCCTGAGACCAAAGAATGAAGCAAGCAACTCTATATGGTTTACAAAGAGTTTGATGATGATGATGATGATGATGATGATGATGATGATGATGATGATGATTGAATGGTTACTTACAGGGATCACC
>NW_007792571.1:0-1723 GCF_000696425.1 Galeopterus variegatus
TCGTTCAACAATTATTTGTTGTTCACATTTGTTGATGAATTTTTTAAAAACTCACACATTCGGGCCGGCCCGGTGGCGCACTGCTACAATGCGCTGCTTGGGAGCACGGCAGTGCTCCCGCCGAGGGTTCGGATCCCACATACAGACCGGTTCCAGGAGCACTGGCTGAGCGAGGTGTGGGTGCAACACTGAGGGCTGCGATCCCGTTGCCGGTCCCGGTCCGGTACGGGCACGACACTGAGGGTTGCGATCCGTTGCCGGACACGAAAAAAAAGACAAAAAAAAAAAAAACAATAAAAACTCACACATTCATGATATTATGACTACTAGTGTCTAATCAAGGAGACCGATATTAATCAGATAATTATATTAAAAATGTGTAATGTCAAAATTAAAAAATGGGCTATTGAAGAAAAGAATATGATTCTATGGGAGGGTATGAAAGAGAACCCTGAAAGACTGGGGAAGAATGTAGACATGGAAGACTTTCCAGAATAGGTTATTTTGACCTGAGATTTGAAGAATAACTACCATACTTTACTGGAATAAGGCAGCTGAGAGGAGGGAGACTTGAAGAGCATCCGGACGGAGACAGCAGCAAGGACAAGACTTTGGGGTGGGACAGAGCATGACTGAGAAACCGGAAGACCCCTGTGTCTAGAACACAGAGAGGAGAGAGTGAAGGAGGGAGGATGGACGCAGGCAGAGCCATGTTCTGCGGGGTCTTGGAACTCTAAGTATCATTATTCAAATATCATTGTGAAAACTTTAACTAAATTTTAAAAAGGGCTTGGTATAATCAGATTATTTTAAAAGTAAAGTATTTTGTGCATTGATTAAAAAATCAAAAGGTGCAGAAAGATTTATAAAGAAAAGCAAAACGCCTGGCCAATTAACTCACTTGGGATAGGGAGGTACTGATAATACCAGAGCCAAGGGTTCAGATGTGTGAACCGGCAAGCCACCAAAAAAAGAAACAGAAAGAAAAGCAATGTCTCCCACCGCAACTTCATATTCGCCAAGACTCAGTTGAGAGAAAACCATTTATTATTTTTTAAATGTGTTTTGAAAATATTTGCTTTTTTAAAATATGATTATTATTATTTTACTGGTTATGAATATTCACGAGATACAAAGCTGATTGTCACCACTCATGCCCAAGATGTGAATTCCAGATCCATACTGGCAGCATGCCCATTACCAAAAAAATCATGACTTTACCCCATGTCCCCCACCCAATTATCCCCAACTTCCCTCCCTCTCCCCCTTTCCCCCACTCCACTTTGTATCCCTAGGTCTGTTCTCTCCCTCTGCAAGTCCAACACACCAGTGCAGTCTTTCTTTCCTTCTTTCTTTCTGTCTTAGTTCCCACTTATGAGTGAGTACATGAGGTATTTATTCCTATGTGCTTTGCTTATTTCACAATAAGCAAATAAGTTTCTCCAAGCTCATCCATGTTGTTCCAAATGGGAGAATCTCATTCTTTTTTATGGCAGAATAGTATTCCATAGTGTATATATACCACAGTTCCCTTATCCAATCATCCATCAATGGACATTTAGGTTGGTCCCATATTTTGGTTATTGTAAACAGAGCTGTGATGAACATGGGAGTGCAGTGCGGGCATCTTTTTTTTTTTCCCCTTTTTGTCTTTTTTTTTTTGTGACCAGTAATGGGATCGCAACCCTCGGTGTCACGCCCGTACCGCGACCGGCAACGGGAT
>NW_007792572.1:0-1722 GCF_000696425.1 Galeopterus variegatus
GCGGCGCTCCCGCCGAGGGTTCGGATCCTACATACAGACCGGTTCCTGCTCACTGGCTGAGCGCGGCGCAGGCGCAGCACCGAGGGTTGCGATCCCGTTGCCGGTCCCGGTCCGGTACGGGCGCGACACTGAGGGTTGCGATCCGTTGCCGGACACGAAAAAAGACAAAAAAAAAAAAAAAAGGTTGCCCTGGCCCAACCTGAAGCCTCAAGCCCCTCTCTATGGGGGGGCGGGCGAGGGGAGAGTATCATTTGTGTCTATCAGCTCCCATTGGATGGTCAGGCCCATGCACCCTCTGCTCTTGCCCCCCGCCCCCCTGCTCTTTGCAGGGCTCAGGCATAGTGTAAAAAGTAAGAATGCTGAAATGGGATCAGGGGTACTTGACTCTGGCCCCAGCTTTGCCCTCGTTCCCTGTGAGGCATGAGCTAGTCGGCCCCATTTCCAGGCCTCATTGGTCCATCTGTAAAATAAGAGCAATGGATCAGATTGGCCATCAGCTTCCCCCTCAGACGGTTACTTATCCTTGCAGACTTTGATTCTGTGACACCCTGAAACCCAGACCACAGCTTTCTGACCCTGTCTTAAGGCTCAGGGGTGGGGCATGGAATAGAGGCAGGATGAACCTATTAGAGAGAACAATGTAAAGCCAATTGTTTTGTGGCTTCAGACCATGGCTGCACGAGGTCCAGGTTGGTTTTGAAATCATTCCTTGAGCACCAATGGGTGTTAGTGCTGGGCTAGGTGCTAGGGGTGCACAGGTGTGCTAAATCATGGGGTTGCTGCCCCCTGAGATCTGAGTCTGCCACAGGAAATTGACTCATAAGCAGATCATTTCAAAATAACACTGTAAAGACAGGCTGGATGCATGTGAGTACACAGGGGGCTATAGGAGCCCCGGGGAACCGGACCTGGAGGGTCCAGACATGTTTTGGCAGGGGCTGGCACCTAAGCTGTTTCTGGGCATGAGACCAGATGAAGAAAGGCTCACAGAAGGCGTCCCAGGAGGGGCAACTGCATAGAGGACAGTGCTGGGGCACTGCAGCAGCAGGCAGGGGCTGGGCACGGAGGGAACTGCAGGCGCTCCAGCTCAACAACAGGGTAGAACTTTCCACGGAGAGAAAGAGAGGGAGGAGGCTGGGAAGGGGGCCACACAGGGGCTTCATCCTGGAGGGGCCTGAGCCAGAGGAGTCCATGCGTAGATGTGCATTTCAGGTGGAGCCTTCTGGTTGCTCTGCGCAGAAGCAGGATGGTGAGGGAGGGAGGGCAGGGGGCTGTGTGGCAGGAAGGGTAGTACTCCTTCCCCCTGCTCCCTTTGCCCTGTAGTGCCTCCTCCCGACTGTGGATGGCACTTACCATGTGTGCTATGGGAGGACGCTGCCTGTCCCCAGTGCACACACCCCACACACTTACAAACACACACACACATACATATACATACACCACACATGTACACATACGTAACTACACACACACACACACACCATGCACATGTGCACACACACCACACATGCATGCACGCACACACATGCCACACACACACACCATGCACGTACACTCACACTACACACACACACTCCATGCACATGTGCACACACAGCACACATGCATGCATGCACACACATGCCACATACATGCACACACCATGCACGTACACTCACACTACACACACACACACATATACATATACACCACATAACACACACACACGCACCCCAGATTCCC
>NW_007792573.1:0-1722 GCF_000696425.1 Galeopterus variegatus
AAAAGAAAAAATATATTTGTATGATGTGTTCTTATTTATTGAATATATATGTGGATAAAATTAATTGAAAAAAAAAATAAATCCAAAGTTTTTTATATATTGAAATGTAGATTTTCCCATATCATATTAAGTGAAACATTAAGCTGCAGTGCTTAGTTGTTTATTCGTCAGGGTTTTCTAGAGAAACACAACCAATAGGATGGATAGATACATGGATAGATAGACAGCTAGATAGAGATATACGAATATGAGAGGGAATTTATTATGGAAATTGGCTCACATAATTATGGAGGCCAAGAAGTACCATAATGTATCATCTGCAAGCTGGAGAACCAGGGAAGCCAGTGGCATAGCTCAGTTCAATTCTGAAGCCCTGAGAACCTGTGGGGCAACTGGTACAAGTCCCAGAATCTGAAGGCTGTAGAACTCGGAGTTCTGATATGCAAGGGCAGAAGACATTGAGTGCCCCACCTCCAGAAGAGAGAGCAAATTCACACTTACTCTGACTTTTTTTTTTTTCTTGATTTGAGCCCTGAACTGACTGGATGGTGCCTGCCCACTTTCATGAAGGTGCATCCTCTTTATTCAGTCCACTAATTCAAATGCTAGTCTCTTCCTGAAGCACCCACAAAGACATACCTAGAAATGATGCTCTATCAGTTAGCTGGGTATTCCTTAGCCCAGTCAAGGTGACACCTAAAATTAACTATCAATCACAACTATATATGATTTTTACTGATAAATAGTAAAGTATTTTTTTTTAATATCATTTGATAAAAAGTCTGGAATAAAAAAAAATCCACAGTGGATTAATTTTACATCTCAGTAATATCAACCAGGATGAAGGTTTGGTACATCTTTGTCTCTGCCATCCTCATACTGACTTGTCCTCTTAGGCAGGCTCCCCTCATGGTACCAAGACAGCTGCTACAACCCAGTATTTCATAAAGTTGAAAATATTTTCACCATATCCTTTTGCTAATCACTTTTTATTCCAAATAAATGTTTTTAATGAATCATGGCACAAATATAGCAAAGTACATGGCTTAACACATGTTCACAAAGGGAACAAATTGGCATAAGCATCATCTAAATCATGAAATTGAACATTACCAGAAGTCCAGATTCTCTCTTCATGTCCTACTCTAGTAACTCTCCCCTTCTACTTGCACAAAGTTGCCAGTATTCTGGCAAAACGGGTTTGCTTGCTGATTTAAATTACCTTGAAACAATATCATTCTGTATTAATTACTGTGGAAATATACTACTAGTACTTAGTCCTATAATTCTGAAAACTTTGTTAGTCGATGAGGTTATCTTGGCTGTTCTTGGACTTTTGACTTTCCCTATAAATCTTTAGATCATTTTGCCAATTTATATAAAATGCTGTTGATATTTTACATTTTGTACTTAAAATATACATAAATCAATGTGGGGAGAATCGACATATTTGCACTATTCTCTTTTCTGACATATGATTATACATACATACACACACACACACACACATATATATATATATATATATAAACATACACACATAAATATTAAGGAGAAGAAGAAACATATAGGAAGCATATATATGTTTATTTAGGATCTGTTCCTTGTAGATCTGTGTAAAGTTTCACTTGTTATTCTAAGCATCATCTAATTTTGAAAATTCAAACTGTGTTTTTAATTTAAAAGAAATATCAAAATCGAATTGTCAGTAATAGTGCTTTG
>NW_007792574.1:0-376 GCF_000696425.1 Galeopterus variegatus
GTTAGCCATTTACTCAGTCTTGGGAAGTTCTCCAGCATTTGCCCACATGGTTCGGGCAGCTGCATTCACCCATTCTGTTAAGGAGTGATTATCTGGCCCTTGTGCATATCCGTGGTTATTCTGCAGCTGTTCCCTCAGGGACAGGTGCATGGTGATGGTGGCCAATCTCTCCACCTCCTCACCAGAGTGTATCACACTATCCACCCCTAGGTCCCATAACCACAGCAGCCAAGCAGGTAGGGGCTCCCCCTGTTTCTGCTGGAACTGTCTCCCTAAATCAACTAATTCAACCTGGGTACAGGGGACATAGGTAGTGGATTCAGTCACCTGTGGATCACCCTCTGGTTGTCCACCTGGTCCTATAAGCTGCTCATGT
>NW_007792574.1:1298-1722 GCF_000696425.1 Galeopterus variegatus
CATGTTTCAGTTTCTGGTGCACAACAGGTCATGCCTGGAGATGCAAAGTGTCCTCCAACTCACCACTGGGTTTGTCGTTCTTCCAGGTGTGAGAGGCAGGGGTGCAGTCACAGCACGTCATCCTCCAGACAGATTATCTGTGCTTCCAACAGCTCTGCTTCCTTCTTTAAATCTCAATCAGTTTGTATCATAGTGAGCAGTAGCCAGGCTCCAGTCAGCGGAAAAGTGGCCACCAGGCACCACATGCTCTAGGATAGCCGTATTTCCTCCCCCTCCCAAGGGGCTTTCTGAGGCCGCACTGCTTCACGGAGTGCCTGGTCTATGATGGCTTATAGTAAGCAGCGATCAGGTCCCAGTCAGCAGGAAAGAGGCCAGAGGGCACAACATATTCAGGAGTAGCCACATTTCCTCCCTCTCCAAGGGG
>NW_007792575.1:0-644 GCF_000696425.1 Galeopterus variegatus
TCAGCCAGTGAGCGGCCGGTCTGTATGTGGGATCCAAACCCTCGGCGGGAGCGTCACCACGCTCCCAAGCGGCGCACCGTAGCAATGCGCCCCCGGGCCGGCCCTAAAAAATTTTTAAAAAGAAATACATAGATCCACTGATAAGCTTCCTTCTTTCACCTGCCACTATTATATCACCTGATAGGATATAACAGATAACCCAAGTGCAAGGGACTTTGAGCTGAAAGGAAGTCTTGTAAGTCTAAAGCAAGCCAGAGAGCGTCAGGCATCTGTGGTTCATAATAACTTTTCCAGCTGATGGTTTGGCTCAGAAATTGTTATTTTCTGAGTGTTTGCTGACTGCTCACATATGATTCCACCTTTGTTGCCACCAAGAGCAGCAGGATAAAGAACTGACAAGGGGCATCAGTCAGAACCCAGGAGGCAGGGTGTGAGTGAGAAGCTCAGCTGCAGCCCATGCAGAGACTGGGCCGGGGGCAGGTGCCCTCAAAGCACACAGGACTCTAGGGGACCCAACCACCCATTTAACATCTTTATGAAGAAAATTTACTGAGAAATAAAATCCTTCCAGCTTTGGACACTGGAAACTGCCAGGATTTATTTATTTATTTTTATTATTTATTTTTTTTAAAGATGACCAGTAA
>NW_007792576.1:0-1722 GCF_000696425.1 Galeopterus variegatus
GGACGAGCCAGCCCTGGTTCGTGGAGAGCAATAAATCTGCACGGAGCGGCACACGGCGCCTGGTGGCACGGGAGCCCGCGTGTGCGCGTGCATGCGTGTGTGCTCCCACACCTGGCCACCGTGCATGCGTGGCAGGAGGAGTGGCACGGGAGCCCGCATGTGCGCGTGCATGCGTGTGCGCGTGCATGCGTGTGTGCTCCCACACCTGGCCACCGTGCATGCGTGGCAGGAGGTGCGTGTCTGCGGCTGCGCTGCTCGGGCCTCGCCACAGTAGGCCGCGTGCACGAGACAAGAAAGAGGAGACAATAAATAGTTTCCTACCTTGCTCTGATAATGGGCGATTTCTTTGGATTGATTAATCCTCACGTCGCCTTTGGACCGTCAGTTTGGGAGTGACAGTAACAAGGCTCCCGAGGACTCCGCTAATTTGCACTCCATTCACCGTCGCGTGAAAACCCGTCAGGGCTGCGGAAGAGCGGGGCCGCGCCTGACCCCATTCAGGGCAGTGATATGCTGGGAAAGCGGCCAGTTCGCACAATGCCCGAGAGAGCAGATTGGCGGAAGCTTTGTTCCTCCCCCTTCCCTGTCCCTTTTATGCGGCCTTGTGCTAGTTAAGCTCCTCATTTGTCCCCGCCGGGGGGCTCAGGGCTTGGGTCACCCTCGGGGGCTGCCTTTTCAGGTGATCTTGACGCCCCCTGGCCCCGGCCTGAGTGGGAGGTGGGGGCAGGGAGGCCTGAGTGTGGGGACACCTCAGGAATTCTGGGAGCCCGGGGCTGGACCGTGACGGGGACATCAGAGGTGGCTGAATGCCCTCTCCCCGGGGCCTTGCGCACCTCCCTGCATCCTCGCGCCTCGGGGCGCCTGCGGGAATCCTGTGCCTCCGGGGTCTCTGCAGAGGAAAGTTCTATGGGTCCTCCAAGCCCCCACTTTCCCATCTCTTATTTGACACAATCTATGCGCTTAACACAAATTAAAATTAATGAGACAGTGTCCTTTGGGCTCCCACCCAACACTCTTTTCCATGGCTACCTACGCTTGGCTCTGTCCTGCTCTTCCCAGCCCCAGCGTTCTGTCCTCCCTCCAGCCCAGCCTCTGAGGACCGCGGTTTGTAAGGGTCCCAACAACGAAGGCGTCCTCTTTCCTCTTCCTGGGACTGAGTCCCTGAGCCTTGTCCTTACTGTGTTTCTCGGGGAGCCCTCCCCACATACTATTTTTTAAGCCCCCCACTAGCAGAGCCACGCGTGGGGAACTCAGGGGGGACCTGCCTGCCCATAAGACAGGTGTCGCCTTAGAGGGAAAAGGCCAGGCCCACAGCCGCCCGCCACGAGCTTCCTCGAAAGGCCGCGCTTGTGGAAGGGGCGGCGGATCCAACCCTGCGCTCGCAGCCCCTCAATTGCCAGAAAGGAAACACCCGCCAACAGCACAACAAACACAGACTCGCGGGTCCCCAAATTAGCCACTAAACACGGCCCATTCAGCGATAGGGAGGGAAAAAAGAAACATCCCTTCCCAAATCTTTATGAATTAAACACGGCAAATCCATCAAGTCACAGATACAACCATTTTTGCTTAATTTGCTGACACAAATAACCGCAACTATCCTGTTGGGGAGAGGGGTGTTGCGGGGCAGGATGACGGGCCCCGGTTGTCTCTGCTCTGCTGTGGTAATTATAACAGTGTGATGACTATAATTTGCCACTCAGGCTTGTCACCAGCCGGGAA
>NW_007792577.1:0-1722 GCF_000696425.1 Galeopterus variegatus
CAGCCCTTCTTCTACTAGGTTTTTAGTTTTCCAAATACCCAACAAATTAAGAGTATGTTGCCCATTTTTGTTTCTCAGTTTGTTCATCAGAGAGTTGGTTGACTTTATATTGCAGAGGTATTCTCAGAAAAGTATTTTACCTTATAACTCGGAAACAATTTTTCCTTATGAAATAATGGTAAAGAGAAGAGGTCATCGAGCTTTTCTGCCAAGGGCCAGATAATCAGAATTTTAGGCTTTGCTGACCATTGGGTCTCTTGCACATAGCCAGTTCTGCAGATGTACTGAGAAAGCAGTTGCAGGCAATACCTAGAAGTGTGGATGTGGCTGTGTTCCAATAAAACTATAAAAACAGAAGTAGGGCTGGATTTGGCCTCCAGGCCAGTAGTATGCCCACCTCTGGTAAAGAGGATTATTGAAAAAATGCAGTCATAAATCACACAAATAATCTATATTAGCCTAAACTTATATTCATACAATGCAATACTTTGTATTCTGTAATTTTTTTCTCACAATAGTAAAATGCGCTTTTTGTAAAAGTTTATTTATATTCATGTAATCTAGAAATTGAAGAGGCGCTGCAACCTACCTCTTAGAGTTCAATATTATTAACAAACTATACATTTGAATGTGTATGATAAATGTGTGAAGTATGACCAGAATTACAGAAGTGTGGGAGAAAGTGAAGGTGTGCAGTGTTTGAGATGATGCTGTGTGGTTTGGGGGTGATGAGAACGGGAGAAAGCCCTTGGACTTTTCCCCCTTTCCTTTAAAGTGGCCACTGTGGTAGAGTGGGCCCTGCCTCCTGCCTCCTGATCTTTGTGCACAGTGTGACTATAATGTAATAACTTTGTAGAGTAGATAGACACAAAAGAAACAAACAGCAGAAGCATTTTCCAGGCGATACTAGAAACCTTATGGGTGTAGAAGAGCAGCTGTATGTCACTGATTATTGACTTCTATTTGTCTGCCTGGTAACACCTTTAATGAAAGCTTGTGACACTTGTACCATTGCTCTCCTTGGTATTTTTAGACAATGTTAAATCTAAATAGTGTTTATTGCAACTCACTTTACATTAGCTGTCCTTCTGCCATGGCATCAAATACTCTGTGGCCTACTAAATACTGCAAGCCCCTAGCTGCTGTGGCTAGAGCTGTGCTGTTCAGTACAGTAGCCGTTACTTGGCCATGTGGGTTATTAGGCACTCAAAATGTGACTAGTCTGAATTAAGATGGGCAGTAAATAAGGTGGCAGGTTAGCTCAGTTAGTTAGAGCATAGTGCTGATAACAGCAGCATCCAGGGTTTGATCCTGGTACCAACAAGCAAAAAAATAAAAAGAAAGATGGGCAGTAAATGTAAATTATACATTGGATTTTGAAGACTTAGGGGGGAAAAAAAAGAATGTAGACTGTCTCAGTGAATTTTTGTGTTGATTACATATCGAAATGAAATTCTTTTGTGATATACTGGGCTAAAAATATATACAAAATTAATTTTGTTAGTATTTCTTTTTAAAATTTTAAATGTGACCACTAGAAAATTTGAAATTATTGGGCCAACCCCATGGCTCACTCGGGAGAGTGCGGTGCTGGGAGTGCAGTGGCGCTCCGGCCACGGGTTCGGATCCTATATAGGGATGGCCGGTGCGTTCACAGGCTAAGCGCGGTGCGGGCGACACCAAGCCAAGGGTTGCGATCCCCTTACCAGTCACAAAAAAAAA
>NW_007792578.1:0-907 GCF_000696425.1 Galeopterus variegatus
ATGATTTTACTTAGGTGAATGTGCTTGGTCTGATGAGTTTACTTAGATCGATGAGCTTGGTGTGATTAGTTTACTTAGATCGATTAGCTTGCACTGATGAGTTTACTTAGTTCGATGAGCTTGGTCGGATGAGTTTACTTAGATCGATGTGCTTCGTCTGATGAGTTTACTTAGATCAATGAGCTCGGTCTTATGAGTTTACTTAGATCGATGAGCTTGGTGTGATTAGTTTATTAGATCGATTAGCTTGCACTGATGAGTTTACTTAGTTCGATGAGCTTGGTCGGATGAGTTTACTTAGATCGATGTGCTTCGTCTGATGAGTTTACTTAGATCAATGAGCTCGGTCTTATGAGTTTACTTAGATCCATGAGCTTGGTGTGATGAGTTTACTTAGATTGATGACCTTGGTCTAAAGAGTTTACATTGATGTATTAGATTGCTCTGATGAGTTTACGTAGATCGATGAGCTTGCTGTGATGAGTTCACTTTGATCGATGATCTTGGTCTGATGAGATTACTTAGATCGATTAGCTTGGTCTGATGAGTTTACTTAGATCGATGAGCTCGGTCTGACGACTTTACTTAGATCGATGAGGTCACTGTGATGAGTTTACTTAGATCGATGTGCTTGGTCAGATGAGTGTACTTAGATCAATGAGTTTGGTGTGATGAGTTTACTTAGATTGATGACCTTGGTCTAATGAGTTTACATTGATGTATTAGCTTGCTCTGATGAGTTTACGTAGATCGATGAGCTTGCTGTGATGAGTTCACTTTGATCGATGATCTTGGTCTGATGAGATTACTTAGATCGATGAGCTTGGTCTGATGAGTTTACTTAGATCGATGAGCTCGGTCTGACGACTTTACTTAGATCGATGAGGTGACTGTGATGAGTTTACTT
>NW_007792579.1:0-1722 GCF_000696425.1 Galeopterus variegatus
TTTTTTATTTTTTGTCTTTTGTCTCTTTTCCGTGTCCGGCAACGGATCGCAACCCTCAGTGTTGCCCCCGTACCGGGCCGGGGACCGGCAACGGGATCGCAAGCCTCGGTGTTGCTCCCGCGCCTCGCTCAGCCAGTGAGCGGGAGCCGGTCTGTATGTGGGATCCGAACCCTCAGACGGGAGCGCCGCCGCGCTTCCCAAGCGGCACACTATCCAGTGCGCCACCGGGCCGGCCCCCCTACTGATGTGTTTTGATAATAGAAGTTCTCGATTTTAATGAAGTTAGATTTATCAATTTTGTCTTTTAAGGTTAATGCTTTTTCTCTCATGTCTCAGAATTCTTCATCTACCCCAAAGTTGTAAACTTATTCTTCTATGTTTTCTTCGAGAGGTTTACTGTTTTAGCTTTCACTTTTAGGTTTATGATTTTGAATTAATTTGGGGTTTAGTGTGAGTTAGGGGTTATTGTTTTTCCCATATGGATATACAATTTTTGAAGCATCATTTAATGAAAAGACTATCATTTTCCCACTGAACTGTAGTGACACCTTTGTCATAAACCAAGTGACTGTGTATGTGGAGGGTATTTCTAGGCTCTGTTTTGTTACATTGGTCCATTTATCTATCTCTGCACCAATACCACAATGTATTAATTACTATAGCTTTACAGTTAGTCTTGAACTGTGAGACCAAAGTTTTCTAACTTCATTCTTCTTTAAGACTGTTCTTGGCTGTTTTAGGGTCTTTGCATTTCCATGTAAATTTAAGATTCAGCCTGTCAATTTTCACCAGATATTTCTCCTGGGATTTTATAGATTGGGTTTGTATTTATCTACACATCAAATTGGGATAAATTGACATCAATATTTAGTCATTTGCTTCATGCACATGATATAGCTCTTTATTTATTTAGGTCATTTTAAATTTCTCAGTAATATTTTGTAGTTTTCAGTATTGGTCTTATGAAACTCTTCTTAGATTTGTTCTTAGATATTTTATTTTTTTAGTGCTATTATAAGTGATTTTTAAACATACTTTATTTTCTGATTGTTTCTTGCTAGTACATAGAAATATGATTGGTTTTTATATATTGACCTTGTACCCAGAGAGCTGCTAGATTCACTTATTGATTCTAATTGTTTCATGCTCTCTTCTGTCCATTTTTTTTCCAGTAACTTTTTCTCTGTACTTCATCATCTTTTTTTTATTGCTATATCTTCACATTCACCAATCTTTCTTCTACCATGAATCCCATCCAATGTATTTTTTTTTTAATCTCAGGCATTGTAGTTTTTAATCTCTAAAAGTTTACTTTGGGCCTTTTTAATATCTTAAAATGTTACTACTTAAGATGTTCAATTTTTGTTTTGCTTCTTGAACAAATGAAATAATAATATATGAGGGTACTTCAAAAAGTTTGTGGAAAAATGAAATTAAAAGATAATATGAATCTTTCCATGAACTTTTTGAAGATGCCTTGTCATAACTGTTTTAATACCGTTGTCTACTAATTCTATTATGGGTGTCATTTCTGGATCAGTTTCAATTGACTGATTTTTTCCTCTCATTATGGATCATACTTTCCTACTTCCTTGCATGCCTGATAATTTTTTGATGGATGTTAGACATTATGAATTTGATCTTGTTTGGTGCTTGATACTTTTGTATTCTTGTAAATATTATTGCACTTTCTTCTGGGATGCAGTTAAGTTACTTTGAAAC
>NW_007792580.1:0-1721 GCF_000696425.1 Galeopterus variegatus
AAAATGGATTATTTAATTAAAATATTTCCCATTTTTGCCAATCTTATTTTAAGAAGAAAACCGTGGACTTTAAATGCAAAGTTTTATTCTGATATAATTTAAATATGTGTTCAGATCTTTCAGTTAATACAAAATTGTCTTTCCTGCTGATATAATGAAGAAAATGGCAAATTAAAAGTATAGAATGGTTTATATTGACTCTTCATAGATCGTCTTGAAAATGGTAATATATGAATTGCTAATGTCTTAGTTTTCCTTTTTAGTAAACCTATAATATTATCTTTAGCTTTCCATTGTCTCCTTCATGGGAGTTTCCATCCCCCTCACCCATAACCAAGGAAATGACTTTTGGAAGTATTGGAGAACCGTAAAAAAATGTGTTCAAGCCCAGTTCCTATTGTGAATGAGTCCCTCAACTCCAATTTATTATTAAGAAAATTAGTTGTCTTGGGGCAGTAGCAATGTGTCTGACTAGATAAAGGGTAAGTGGATTTAACATTGGTTTCTTGATTTTAAGCTTGGGCTGATATAAAAGTTAATGCAAGTCTATAACAGAAATTCTTTACCTTATAGACAAGAGTGTCCTCTATCTCTTACTATTGTGCTTTTGTGGAATGGCTTACATTTTTTTCCCAAACAGATTCTAATAAAATATTGCAACAAAATAAAAATTAAGTAACAATTTTACTTGGTTATTAATTCTTCATTTTGGTAACTTGTAAATAAATGAAACAATGTAAGTTTGCTTTTGTAAGATTACATATAACAAATCAGGAGAAATGAAAAAGTGAAAATCAAGAATGTGGAAAAACAACATACAAATGTTAGCTAAATAAATATAAAAAACTGTGTATGTCTATATGATAGATAGGTAATGAGAGAGAGAGAGAGGTTGAAAAATAAGAGAGTAAGGAAAAGGAGATCCTTTTGATCAACAAAAATTAATAGTCAATAAATGTAAATACATGAAAATTATTATAAATATTTCCAAAAGTAATATTATTATGCTCGAAGGTGAAATATTATTTTAAAGTATCGTAAAACAAAGCCTTGATTGCAATTATAAGGTGTGGTAAGAAATGTATCGGATAGATTTCAGAGGTTATATTTTTAGAGGCTTTCAATAAACTATTTATTACTGATATTTAGTGTTCACACTGTACTATTTCAAAAAATACTTTTCCTTTAACCATAAGGAAAATTACATTTAAATTACTGTCATATTGTTTTTTATGACTATTTATGAGAAACATAAATAATCATTAATTTTCATTCGTGAAATAATCATGTTGGAAGTTGATTCTAACAAAGTTAAATGGTTGCTAAAAATAAAAATTTATTAATATATCTATAAATTGGAACTTATTAATTCTTATTCCTGTTGAACATTCTTCTAGTCATAGATGTTAAAAAAAAAAGCTCTCAGCAGAGCAATAATCATTCATGGACCATTGAATCCCTTAGCATTACAAAAACAGGTAGTGATTGGTAAAGGAAAAGTTATAGTCTTTAAGGTCTTATTGATCATAAAATCTAAGAAGAATCACACAATCAGATAATTTTCAAAAAGCCTTACTATGGGCCGGCCCGGTGGCACACTCGGTAGAGTGTGGTGCTTGGGAGAGTGGTGGCGCTCCTGCCGAGGGTTCGGATCCCATATAGAGACCGGTCCACTCACTGGTTGAGCGTGGTGCGGGCGCGACACCGAGGGTTGCGATCCC
>NW_007792581.1:0-206 GCF_000696425.1 Galeopterus variegatus
ATGCAAATCAAAACCACACTGAGTTATCACCCCAGTTAGGATGGCTAGTATCCAAAAGACCGTGAATGATAAATGCTGGCGAGGTTGCGGAGAAAAGGGAACACTCATACATTTTTGGTGGGACTGCAAAATGGTGCAGCCTTTATGGAAAATGGTATAGAGGTTCCTCAAACAATTGCAGATAGATCTACCATATGACCCAGCTA
>NW_007792581.1:1174-1721 GCF_000696425.1 Galeopterus variegatus
TCTCCAATGTTCATTGCAGCACTATTTACAATAGCTAAGAGTTGGAACCAGCCCAAATGTCCGTTTGGGATAGTGCTATGTTTAAAATATGTTTATTCTTACCTCACTCTTGATTAGTAGTTTAAAGTGTATAGAATCTTGGGCTGGAAGTAATTTTCCCAGAAAATTTGAAGATATTTGTTCAATACTTACAGCATCCCAAGTTGCTAGTGAAATGTCCAGTGCTATTATCATTCTTGGCACTGCAGGAATCACACTTTTTCTTCTTCATTTTTCTTTTCCTTCATCCCACTTTTCTGATTTTCATGATACCCAACTTGGTATAAGGTTATTTTTATCCATTGTGCTAGACAGTTGGTGGGCCCTGGGAACTCATGACCTTTAATTCAGATAATTTTTCTTGAGTTATTTCTTGGCTTCTTTATTTCCAAGTTTTTTGAATTTTTTGCTGGAACTTAATTCTAGAAGTGAAAAAGACTCACTCAGATGTTGGAGCAGCAGGAATTTTTCTCTAATGTTCCCATCTTCTCTCAATTTTCTGTGTGTG